>NC_137193.1:25648533-25678533 GCF_960531495.2 Zeus faber
ATTTACCATATATGGAGATGTCCTTTTGGGATTCGTTTATAAAAAAGGGCTGCCCAGTTAACACGTTCTGTTTCCACATTTTCGGTTGCAACAAACTCCGGCCCAACAAACTGCTTGCTGTTCATCCAACTCCAAGGGGTAATGCGGCTCAACTGACCTTATAAGAACATTTGACGTTAATCAGCCCCCCACCCCCCTCATTGTTTAGGCATTTCTATCCAAACTGTGGCCATTTCAGAGTTAGCATCTGCTGGTTTGCGGCATTCTCTTGATTTGAGATCCATTTTCCCACAGAATATACACTCAGAATCACCTGCGCTTGCACTGTGAAATGACCTGGTAGAGGCGGTGCCAAATGTCCTCTTGCCTCCCCAATTCCTCTCTCAGGTCACATTTCGTTCCTCTGCTTGCGGAGGATGCCTCTTTAGGGTCAGATTAGCCGTTCTCTCTCAAATCTCCACTTTCTTTTGCACAAATGCCATCAGTTCTTTTACGTTGAGCATTCTCATCATCTCTTTAAGGTCTGAACTCAAGCCCTATTTGGGGTTAGCTTCAGCCTATTAATATAGGGCATAATAGGCACCTTGATTCTACGCCTATACTGTAGATGCTAGACTGCACCTGCACTTCACATTCCTCATACAGTTTGCACAATGCATATATTTCCGTGGCCTTTTTAACTGGAGTTGGATTAAATAATTTGTTAATATGCACATTGATTACAAGACCTAATAATAATAATAATTATTATTATTATCTATAATTTGTTTCAGAAAAAGCCAAGCCTGCATCTACTGTTCATTTGCTTATGTACCAGTTAGAAATTATTTAAAATAACAAATAATTCATCTGATCTACTTAGGCTTGCATTAGAATGTATTGTTGTTTCAAATTGACTCCAAAAGTTTAGCCACTCACTAATATAGCCAGAGAACTTCCGTATAACCAGTTTGGAAAACTTAATGGCAAGTTTTCTGATCCACGTACATCCTTGCACCGCATTTTCCTACTGATTTTCTTTGTGCTTATTCCATCCAAGTTATCCAATGCGGCGTGAACTTCATCATCCAAGTCATCCTCCTCGCTAAGTGCTTCGAAGTCGCCGTCAGAGTCTATTAGACTTTTTTCATTTGACATTAATTGTTCCATTAATGCCCCCAAAACATGCTTTGGATTTTTCCGCCAACATTGTCCGAACGGTCCCTCTCTTCTCTTTCAGACTGGAACTGTTCTCCGCCATGATTACTTTCTATCTTCGCGTTTTCTGTCCACCTTGCTATGATGCTCTGATGGTGTGCTCTGGTCCCCTGTACTGTGATGTCATTCACCATATATGGAGATGCGCTGTTGGGATACTCTAGAATGGGGGCTTACCTGATAGCGCACCTGGTTTCCTCATTTTTGGGTGGAATAAAGGCTGGGAGATAATTCCACATTATGTTTTTTGAGTGGTTTTACATGGTGTATATATGCTTTAAATAAACAGTTGTTCACTGTGTTGAACAACAGTTGTATTACTTAAAATGGAATTTTAAATATATATATATATATATATATATATATATATATATATATATATATATATATATATATATATATATATATATACAGTGGGGGAAATAATTATTTGATCCCTCAGTGATTTTGTAAGTTTGCCCACTGAGAAAGAAATGAACGGTCTATAATTTTAGTGGTAATTTTTGGTAGGTTTAACACTGGGAGACAGAGTATCAAAAAGAAAATCCAAAAAAATCACATTAAAAAAAAAAAGATATTGATTATTTTACATTTCATTGAGTGAAATAAGTATTTGATCCCATACCGACCATAAAGAATTCTGGCTCCCACAGATTAGTCCTCTCGCTTTAAGAAAGTACTCCTAATCTCAACTCGTTACCTGTATAAAAGGCATCTGTCTCAACTTGTTACCTGTATAAAAGACACCTGTCCACAGAATCAATCAATCAGACTCCAACCTCTCCATCATGGGCAAGACCAAAGAGCTGTCTAAGGACATCAGGGACAAGATTGTCGACCTGCACAAGGCCGGAATGGGCTACAAGACCATTGGCAAGAAGCTGGGTGTGAAGGAGACAACCGTTGGCGCGATTATTCGAAAATGGGAGAAACACAAAATGACGGTCAATCTCCCTCGGTCTGGGGCTCCATGCAAGATCTCACCTCGTGGGGTAACAATGATCATGAGAAAGGTGAGGGATCAGCCCAGAACTACACAGGGGGAGCTTGTTAATGATCTCAAGGCAGCTGGGACCACAGTCACCAAGAAAACCATTGGTAACACACTACGCCGTAATGGATTAAAATCCTGCAGCGCCCGTAAGGTCCCCCTGCTCAAGAAGGGACATGTACAGGCCCGTCTGAAGTTTGCCAATGAACACCTGAATGATTCAGAGAATGCTTGGGAGAAGGTGATGTGGTCAGATGAGACCAAAAACGAGCTCTTTGGTATCAATGCGACTCACCGTGTTTGGAGGAAGAGGAATTCTGACTACGACCCCAAGAACACCATCCCCACCGTCAAGCATGGAGGTGGAAGCGTGGATGAGTCTTCCAGAATGACAATGACCCAAAACATACAGCCCAGGCAACAAAGGAGTGGCTCAAGAAGAAGCACATTAAGGTCATGGAGTGGCCTGGCAAGTCTCTGGACCTTAATCCTATAGAAAATCTGTGGTGGGAGCTGAAGCTTGGAGCTGCCAAGCGACCGCCTCGAAACCTTAAAGATTTGGAGAGGATCTGCAAAGAGGAGTGGCCCAACCTTCCTGCTGAGATGTGTGCAAACCTGTTAATCAAATACAAGAAACGTCTGACCTCTGTACTTGCCAACAAGGGTTTCTCCACCAAGTACTAAGTCAGGTTTTGATAGGGGATCAAATACTCATTTCACTCAATGAAATGCAAAATAATTTATATATTTTATTTAATGTGATTTTCTGGATTTTCTTTTTGATATTCTGTCTCTCACTGTTAAAATAAACCTACCAAAAATTACCACTAAAATTATAGACCGTTCATTTCTTTGTCAGTGGGCAAACTTAAAAAAATCAGTGAGGGATCAAATAATTATTTCCCCCACTGTATAAGCATATATCATGAGATAAAAAATACCAGTGATAATCAATTCCTCAAATCACGTCAGTGCATACAACTCAAGATTCCCATTCTTAGTCATACGGAAACGGCACACAGGCACAAGTGGAGTCTATTTAAAATAAATATTCCAAGCACATGTTTCATGACCAGTCAGTGTTCATGGCCATTGGCTAGAACAAGAAGAGCAAGCAGAGGAGGGGTAAAGATGCACATGCAAGACATGACAACACAGAGAAAGTGTATTTATTCACACACACACACGGTTGTCATTGTAGCAGTTACCTTGTGAATCAGTGCAAGTCTGGGCGTCCTGTGACACTCCACCTGAAACTACATCTAACACACAGAAGAGAAGGCTGTTTGCTGCACAGACACACACACACACACACACACACACACACACACACACACACACACACACACACACACACACACACACACACACACACACACACACACACACACACACACACACACACACACACACACACACACACACACACACCTGTGTGTGTGCATCCTGCACTCACCCTTGCTGAGGTGCACAGGCATGCTCTCGGACTTGAGCAGGCGGTAATGCTGCGACTGGCTCTGGGGCAGCGCGGGGGGCTCAGCCAGCGGATGCGGGGGTGGCGCGGAGGAGGGGGAGAGCACAGACGAGGAAGAGGAGGAGGAGGAAGAATGCACCTCACTGTTGATGGGCGAGATGCCGCCCGAGCCCCCCGAGATGGCTGGCGAGATGAGCTTCCTGCCGAAACTGAGCAGACTACTGGACACCTTGTTGATGTTGAGAGGAGCCGACTTGGCGCCGGCAGTGGCTCTGAAGTGCAAGGAGAGTTTAAATGCACGGACCAGAACCAAAACGCACGTAAATTTTTATTTGGTTGTCCGGTCGGAAAAACGACGGCTTCAGATAACGTACAATCCCAAACTCCTCAAACAGAGACTATGACGGCCGTATGCAGTAGAATCAAGTCAAATGTTTAGAAATCCACATTTTAAGAAATTGCAATATTGAATTACAAAAAAATAATAATAATAAAAAAATCACAAAAGCTAAAATAAAAGCAAAATACTGTATATTGAATTATATTGAAAGTTATATATTATTGCGGCATTGCTGGAAGGTCTGGGCCATTTACCATCAAAACATGGTGGAAGTGGTGGTCAAAGACAGGACTGAATGGAAAGGACACAATCCAGATTACAGAAAATCCATTAGCAAATACACTGTCAGGAAATAATATATATCTTTGGAAGAAAAATGAAAATGAGAGAAATGGAAGCTGACATGAAAAAAAATATCTTAAACCTAGAAAGAAATTTCCCCTCTCATGGCAACATAACCTCCCTACACCACCCCCCAGCCCCACTAACAGATTATTTCTAGAAGAATTACTGAAAGTACAGTATGTTTTGAACATAATAATATCATATAATGCGTCTTCCTGTTTGTTTGTGTGTGTGTGTGTGTGTGTGTGTGTGTGTGTGTGTGTGTGTGTCCCAGTGTTACCGAGTTTTGTTGACCAGGTCAGCTCCCCTGGTCTTGTAGTAGTCCAGGTTCTGCTGGAACTGGTAGTTGACAGGCCGTGGATTGTTCTAGAAAAAGACGAAACCTGTGTGTGTGTGTGTGTGTGTGGTGGTAGTGGGGGTGAGTTAGTCCCCAGCAACTGGAGACCTGCGACTCCCCCCCCGAGGTGTCACCGAGACAAGGACGCGACGTGACATGGTGGGTACACCTTGGGCTAGTGTGTGTGTGTGTGTGTGTGTGTGTGTGTGTGTGTGTGTGTGTGTGTGTGTGTGTGTGTGTGTTGTGGGGGGGTTTGCTGTTATGGGTTGTACGGGTCAGTGGCCACGAAGAGGAAGAAACGTAAGATGGCTTTTACTAGAAGTGAGCAGTGCAGCTGTGTCAGGTCAGGTGACCAGAGCTGTCAGCTTCCGTCATTCACACACACCTTGGACTCCATATGGACGTGTGTGTGTGTTTGTGTGTATGTGTGTGTGTGTGTGTGTGTGTGTGTGTGTGTGTGTTTGTGTGTGTGTGTGTGTGTTTGTCAGATGGAGAATGAGGGAGGGAGGGTTTAAGTGTGTCTTTAGTTTTATGTGGGAGTCAAGAGATATAAAGCATGACTGATAGAGTGCAAGAGGTAATGTGTGTGTGTGTGTGCGTGTGTGTGTGTGTGTTACCTTGGGGTCTCGCAGGAACAGGGCCTTGTGCAGCAGAGCATGGATGTCTCCCAGAGGAGGGTAGTGCATGAGAAGTCCCAGGCAGGTCTGGAAGTTGCTAGCAATCACTGTGACGAACAGACAAAGGAGAAAAAAGGAAAACAAAAAAAGATCATTATTAAATTATTCCATTTGATTCATGTTTTGTAAAATGGGACTTTTTCCTCTCTAAATACAACCCCCCCCCCCCCCCCAACCTCCCTTGAAATTTTCAAAGTCTTTGTTTTGCAGAAAAATTGTGGGAGATGGTAAGAATTGCAAGTCAAAGAAATAAATACTACTAATGAAGAAAGTCATGTGTCATCACTGTCTATGATAATACAAAGATAATACCTTATAACATAGGAGCAACCAGAACTATTTTACTTCCTTTTTATTTTCTAGAAATAAAGATCCATGTCCCCAAAGTTACAAAAAAAAGAAAATCTATTAAATAAACGTCCAACTCCACATAAACAAAGGCAGAGCACTTTGACAAGTTGAAGTGCTCTCTTCATTTGGCCATTTAATGTGGAAAGGTTGTGACAATTTCACGAAAGTGCAATAATCTCGCAAATATTGCATAGATTGGTTGAATTTGCGTTAATTATTGCCATTGCAAAATTGTGGACAAACAAACAGAACGACCTGGGCAAGGAGATGAAACAAAACAAAAAAAGACCCAGCGAGGGTCATTAACATCCTAAATTCGGACACTGGAAAGGCCTTGTGTCCTTTCTGTTTATTTTGCACTACGTGTCGTCTGTTTTGTACTCTGCCCGGTGAGCTGGAAGTAGAAATCATGGCTGAATCATAATTATGCAATACTTTCGAACTGCCTCCCCTGCTATGGAGGAGGACAGAGTGGAGGGTCAGCGTGTTTTTCCTGGACCACTCAGCAGGATGCACTGTACTAATAAGAGGCCATAACCTCTCACTCTATGGTCTGTGATAAACTGTCTTTATAGTGTTTTAAAACACTAGTACATGCCCGTTCAAAATGTAAGAGACTCTCTAAGACATTTTAACGGCACAGATAAACAAAATGTCAATGATTGAGTCCTGTGTTCCACAGTGGAATATGAAGCTGCCGGTTAAAGTGATACACCAGGGAAAGACCTGCGACTCAGTCGCAGAGCCCTGAAGGTCCGCCCCCCGCTGGCTCGCTGTTCGCTGTTTATTAACACTACATGTGCTGTGTGTCTAAATTGCACCTAACTGAGTTGAGTAGATGAGGACGAGCTACGCCGCCTGGGTGAAGTGCGCTACCTACAGAGGGCAAGAGGCGAGCCCTGTTTTTAACATACAAGCGTCTCGGATGTAGAGCAGCATGGCCACAAAGATGTAGTCCACCAAGTCCAGGGTGATGCTGTCGGCAAACAGTGCGTCCCACACCACCAGCAGGTCCTGCAAAGGGAACTCCCGGCCAAACAGCAGGCGCACCCACCGGCTGGAGGGATGCGCACACACACAAAAACATTTCCACATACTATCCATATTTTCCAAAACCGAATTTGTCAAAATCTGAATACTTTTGCAGCTGACTCACATG
The DNA here is from genome assembly GCF_960531495.2 of Zeus faber. Classification (NCBI taxonomy): domain Eukaryota; kingdom Metazoa; phylum Chordata; class Actinopteri; order Zeiformes; family Zeidae; genus Zeus; species Zeus faber. The sequence continues at coordinate 25,655,405 of NC_137193.1, forward strand.
CCGTAGATCTGCGGGGCGATCTCAAGGCGGTTGAGGTGCATGTGCAACTCCACGTCGTGTTTCTTCACCAGCTGGTCCTGGATGCGGTTGACTTTGGCGACTATAGCGACGGACGGGCCTGAGTCCTGCGGCCGGGCGAACGGGATGCTAGTCAGCATCTCTTCCTTCCCCTGAGGACGGCGCAACACCCACAATATAACATGTCAGCAATAAGCATCTGAACGTGTTTAAATGATAAATCAGAATGACTTTATTTTGCCAGGTGCATTTGCATGTACCAGGAATTTGTTATGGTTACTACTGATGCGTGTATAGAGACTGTGAGAAAAAAATAAAATAAAATAAAAAGTAAAGTAAGAAATAAAATAAAACTTGTCAAATATAAACAAATAGTCGAAAAGGGCAAAACAAGAGTAGTCAAATATACAATGTGATCCTCTGCACAGGATAGGTTATTGGTTTGGATATAAATTGATAAATTGATTGATGATTATAAATAATTCTGTGTATTAACTAGGATATCACAGTTGTTACAATAGCGTATAGTTTTGCTGTTTCTGCAGTGCACCTGTGCATTTCAAAGAAGACATCACTCAAACCAGAACAAATAAATGAATCCAAAATAGCTTGTTTAATAAGAGGCCGCTACAAGGAAGACAAATAACTGTACCCTGCAGTTTTGTTATTGAAATTCTAGTCATTTGAGGACAGATTTCTGTATTTATACGTTGTTTATTGTGATAGATTTGGTCCACCGTAGGGGCATACTATTATGTAAAATGTGCACATAATAGGAGCGTCTAAGGCTTGTTACACTCTGTCCTACACCCAAAGTCTCTTTTCCAAAGTGTTGGGACAACGACTGACCTTTCTGACTTCCCTCTCGAAACTGGAGAACCAGGGCTCCGCCGTCTCCATCAGCTGAGAAAACATGGCACTAGAGAGAAGGAGAGAGAGAGAGAGAGAGAGAGAGAGAGAGAGAGAGAGAGAGAGAGAGAGAGAGAGAGAGGGGAAAGTTGTGATTTGGAGTCATATGTGGACTTAAATGGATATCAATTTTCTTTAGAAAGTAACCGAAACCCTTGAAAGAGATATACACCGCGACAGCAGCCACAACATTAAAACAACCACTAATAACCACTAACATTGTGTAGGTCCCCTTGTGACGCCACAAGACCTCTGAAGGTGTCTTGGGGTATCTGGCTCCAAGACGTTAGCAGCAGATCTTTTAAGTCCTGTAAGTTGTGAGGTGGGGCCCCGATGGATCCGGCTTGTTGTTCCAGCACATCCCACAGATGCTCGATGGGATCGGAGCCTAATCCTGGCCATCCACATGATATGAGAGAAAACATGATTCATCAGATCAGGCCACCTTTTTCCATTGCTCTATGGTTCAGTTCTGACGCCCACGTGCCCATTGTCCACGCTTTCGGCGGTGGACAGGGGTCAGCATGGTCTGGGGCTTCGCAGCCCGGTCAGAGCCCCTTATGCATCAAGCTGTGATGCACTGTGTGCTCTGACACCTTTCTATCATAGCAGCATGAACTTTTTCAGCAATTTGTGCTACACTAGCTCTTCTGTGGGATCAGACCAGACGGGCTAGACTTCCCTACCCACGAGTATCAATGAGGCCGTGGGCGTCATGACCCTGTTGTCGGTTCACCGGCTGTCTGTCCTTGGACCACTTCTGGTAGGTACTAACCACTGGGAACACCTCACAGGACCTGTCATGGAGATGCTCTGACCCAGTCGTCTAGCCATCACAATTTTGCCCCAATTTGGTCAAAGTCGCTCAGATCCTTACATTTGCAGATTTTTCCTACTTCCAACACATCAACTTCAAGAATTGACTGATTACTTGCTGTCTAATATATCCCACCCCTTGACAGGTTCATGTTGTGGCTGATCGGTGTAAATTCACATGGGTAAAAAATTCAAATTTAGAGGATCTCAGTCAGCTCAAATCTTCCTGCGGGGATTTGTACTCGGAAACTGTCGACAGGTGCCATTGGAACCAGATAAGCAATGTTATTTACTTTCCCTGTCAGTGGTGGGTGTGTGCTGGTTATTATAGGTGTCAGAACACACAGTGCATCCCAGCTTACTGCCTATGGGGCTGTGTAGCTGCAGACCGTTCAGAGTGCCCATGCTGACCCCTGTCCACCACCAAAAGCGCCTACAATGTACACGTGAGCGTCAGAACTGGAAAATGTAGCAATGGATGAAGCCTGGTGGCCTGGTCTGATGCATCATGTTTTCTTCTACATCATGTGGATGGCCGGGGTTATGGTCCGATCCGATGGAGCATCTGTGGGATGTGCTGGAACAACAAGCCCGATCCATGGGGGCCCCACCTCACAACTTACAGGACTTAAAGGATCTGCTGCTAACGTCTTGGTGCCAGATACCAGAGGACACCTTCAGAGGTCTTCTGGAGTCCATTTTAGGGCAGTCGGTTAGGCGTCTCATAGGAATGTACTCACTAGGCGTCGTGCTCATGGTACTTTGGGTTCAGCAGACACTTCATCTCCTCGCTGTGGAAAGAAAAAAAAACAAAACATGGAGAGAAATCGTGAGAATGTGGACCGTGAGCACAGGGAAACATCGATATCAAATGTTTTGTGGATGACTTTGGAGACCAGGTAGAGGCAGAAAACTGCGTCTGTTATGCAGCCTTGAAGACGACATTTGACTTTATCACAACATTGCGATAAGCAAACTCCCAGGTGATATCTAGTCAGCCCTAGCCTGGACTTTGGCGACAAGAGTGCGGGGTTGTAGAGTCGGCAGAGGAAGCCTAGGCTTGCCTGACCTGGGCTTTGCTGTCTCGCAGGCGTGCTGAAAGGCCTGGTGGTCGCAGTGCAGCACAAACACTATGGGAGCCAGCAACTCATGCATTCCCTGTGGCGAAAAAGACAGGAGGAGGACAGAGAAAGAGAGAGGGCAGGGGATGGATGTATGGCTCTGTTATGGTCAGTCTCTCTTTAATAGTGATGTACGAGGTCCGTAATCAGTCATGACAGCGTTCATTTAGGTATGGTTAGCCACTGTCCGGCCACGCGTCACTAACACTTTGCGGGCGGAGGTGTTGTTGATCTCCTTCCATTTATGCACTGGCACCCATTACCAAGACACTTCACTGTTGGTCACAAAGCTATTTTGTTCCCTGGCCTTAGACGCCCAGCATTTAAACAACACAAACTACAGACATGAATTAAAAATAGCTGTAAAAAACCCCCATAAATTAAAGTTTTAGTTATTACAGCTAAACATGATCCGAAAGTGTGTGGTTTTTCGTTTTATATGAGCGCCACCTGCTCTGAACCATGTGACGCAGTTCAAATGAGCAAACTATTTAAGAAGCATTACAAGAGAATATGCTCATTTGGGGTTGACCACAACGTCGAGTTGTTGTTGATGTCAAGTGGTTTTAATGGAGACTCAAGCTACCTGCTTATACAGTAATTGTTCATTTTCTCTGGCGTAACAGAAGAGGATGTCAGTCAACTTGGTCCTCACATCTTCCTCCTGGAAGTACCGCATCTCCGGGAACCTTTCGTAGAAAAAGAGACAAAGAGAGAGACATAAAGACAAGGATGCTCTCCCGTACATTTTTCCATTTTTGGCCCGATGGGAGAAGCGTCGGAGAGCCTTACGTTCTCATCACATCCTGTTTGATCATCCCCCTCAGCTCTTTGTCCTGGAAGAACTTGTTCCACAGACTCTTGACGGGTGATGGAGAAGAAGAAGAAAGTGAAACCACGGTGGTGATGGTAGGGGCTGCTCTACATAAACTGTGTGCTATCTTGGGAGGAATAAGGGGAGAACTGGCTTTGTAGCCAAACCGTAGAGACGGAATCTACATCCAACCACAAACACACCTGCGCACACAAAAATGGATCACCTGACGGACACGCCAAACACACACTCATATACTTACTCCCTCATCTTGGGAGAGCGGGTTATTCACCACCAGGTCCTGCTGGCCGGCAGCTTTGCGAGGGTTGGTGATGTGCTGAGAGAGAGAAAGAGAGAGGGTCAACAGTCAATAGTAAAAAAACGACTTTCCAAAGTCCTGAACTATTATCGGTTAATACAGGGTCAAGATCAATTACTTTTGACAAATAAAGATGGTCCCGGACTGTCCATCTTTATTTCTCTGAACATAATGATTGACCTCTGTTCATTTTCTTCTCTACTGGAGACATCTAGCGAGCGTCTCTGTGTCAGAGCTGCTTCTCTTCGTTATCCGACATTTGTTGTTGCTGACGTTTGATATGTCAATTTTATTCATTACATTCTCCAATATAGAACCTCCTATATAGTCCCGATCAATAAAGTTCTTTTTTAATAGTAGCTCAATAGTATCTGAGCTTCCATGACAACCACAATTAACATATTAGCCCTAATTTAGCAGCCCCAATCGTTAAAGTCTTCTCTACTGCCTGAGATATACATTTACATAGCAGCTCTGGGACTGATCGGTCACTCACAGTATCCTTGATCGTCTCGTACTGTGCCCGGACCTCCTTGGTCCTGTTGATCCACTGACTCTTGTCCTCTGGAAGGACCTCCAGGTACAGCTGGCAGATCACACACACACACACACACACACACACACACACACACACACACACACACACACACACACACACACACACACACACACACACACACACACACACACACACACACATTACTAGAGGAAGCACAGGGGGGAAAAAAAACATGCAAAAAAAACAACAAAAAAAAACTACAACACAAAGAGATGTTCCTAGAAGACCACCATCACGGCGCCCCCCAGACCACACGTAGCGCCTTCTTCAAACAGTGTGAGACAGCAAAGTGCCAAAGCGGCAATCTGTTCCCCAGGCACCAGCCCTTTCCATCAGCCCTTTCCATATAGCAGATTATAAGGACGAGTCGGCCTTGGAACTACCTTGGTTGTGTTGTTGAGGACGCGTACCGACTTATTTTTTTTTTGTTATTGAGAAAGTCTCCTTTTTGCTTGGTATGTTTACAACATGGACGCTCGCCAAGGGCAGCTGCTTGGCATGGCAGTTTTTTTCCCCCCAAACACCTTTGGCAAAGACATAAACTGTGACCTTACAGCGTTGGAGAAATTCTGTATGACTGTTGTACCATATTCACACTGTGCTAAGGCTAAGGCATATGGTTTGCCAGTGTTTGTCAAAACTTAAACCAGTTCATACTTTATTATTTTTTGCTGTATCACAGGTGCTGAGTACATCAGTGGGGAAAAAATAATTACTCTGGACACTCTAATCCAGGACAATGGTTTTCCATTTCAGATCCCCCCAACACCAAACCTGATTCAATCGGACACTGCCTATTTAAAAGATGCAAGAAAACATTTTTTTCATGCATTTATTAGCGGCCGGTGATTGTTTTTGTGTGAATTGCTTCTTTTTTTCCCCCCAAAGGAGGCCAAGTGTTTAAGGGCATACAACACATTAGAACTGTGGTTCTCAATGTAGGGTCCGGGGACTCCTAGGGCTCTTTCAAGAGGTGCCAGCAAAATGATTAATAATTGAACTTCAACATTATTTGAGATTTTATGGGATTTGGACTAAATCATATCTAACGATAAAAATCACTGCATTAGAACATCCAGTCATGTGGGTTTTTTAACCAATATTTGACCATTAGTTAATGTGCCTCAAATCGTCTAAAGCCCCCCCGTGATGTCTGATGACCCCCTGGAAGGGTCTGGAACCAATGATTGGGAATGACTGCCCGACCTCACCTTCCAGCACATGCTGCGGAAGCGGCTGCTCCTCAGCCTGCCATTGATGCCGGCCTGCCGGGCTCTGGCCAGGAAGTTACTGTTGAGAAACAGGTCGTCCCATTCTTTCCTTGGGGGGGCGGGGGAGAGGGGGGGGGGGGTTATTTCCTGGAAAAACCAAGATGTCAGCGCTCCAAAATCTCAATGAACACCGGAAAAACTTACCTGTACGAGAGGAAAGTAGACTGAGCCTGTGAGTACGAGTCGAGAGATCCTCCTGAAAGACACACAAACGCAGTTATAGACTCGGCCACGTGGGGGCGATGTAATCAACACAGGTTGAGCTACAGTGCAACATATTTGACTTTCTTAAGTACAAAGATATAATCAGAACAGTGAGGACAAATCAATAACAAACACCCACAGACCAGCCTACCTACAGGTGCCATTTTTTTGGAGACCCTAATCCTGCAACGATGGGAGATGCGGTGGCGTGACAGTAAAAAGTTAGAGAACCTCTTCCTCATAGTCATCAAAATCATCGGTGATAATAGGTCTAATTCGGCCCGCAGGAGAACATGCATTCAAGTCAGAGAGCTGTCTGTCAACATTAGCTAGGGAGTGGATCAGTCCACCGGGACACTCAACATGAATATTCATCAGTTTCACATGCCAACAAGCCTTTCTCCCCCTCTGTCTATTTTGTACTGAGACACGCACAGAGGCAAACCAGGCGCGCGCGCGCACACACACACACACACACACACACACACACACACACACACACCCCAAACACAAATCCCCTGAGAGTCATCGTCTGGGTTTATGACTCACACTTAACTTACCCAGTTAAATATCTGGTCTTAATTCTTTCAATTTTTCCATCTGCCTCTCATCTCGGTCCTATCCACTTCCCATTTACCTCTCACGCCTAAAGCAGCGATCATCTCACCACTGCAGTTAGGGACACCACGGGTCCAGCCCTCTAATACCATTCTCAGATAGATGATTAAAAAGTGTTTTACAAAGATAATGGGGTCTGATGAAGGAAAGCTGTGCACAGAAACTCAAAAATAGCTTGGTGAACACAACAAACACCGCCACAGTACCTTGAAAGAGGCCCAAGCAAAGTTCAAACCTTTATTTAGGACATGAGTTGGGGCTACGTACTGCTGTGGTTCCGGTTGAAATTGTGGAGTGGGTCGAAGCCTGTCTCCTGCTGCTCCTCTGTCTGAAGTGGGTGGCAGGTCTCAAAGTTGGGGTGCTGCATGGCTGGAACGCAGCGTGACCTGGAACAGTTACCAGATAAAGCGCTGGAATCAGGATACAGCTTTCCAAAAACAGGCCCGAGACGGCCAGAGACATGAGCCGGCTAAGCCTGGATTTAAAGTGATACTAAGTGGAAATTTCACAAGAGCTAGGCTTGTTGATCCCCTCTGCTGCCTGGCACTGAGATTACACAGTTAGCATGCAATGTATCAACTGTTCTCGACACACAAGGACGACATAAAAAAAAAAAAAAAAAAAAAAAAAACAATTGCAAATTTCCCCAAAAAACTAGAGTATCTAGAGCTAAGAGCTCTTAGCGTAGACATTATCTACAAAGCTTGAGATTCAAGCTTCAGGCAAACACTTAAAAAGGCTCGGAATAACATTCTATCGAGATACTTTATTTATTCACTCAAAATTGCAGTGTCACGGCAGCTCACATCAAAATAGGCAATAAGATAAGAAACAATGAAATGGCATTATACAATAACACAAAGAATTAGCTCAAAAAAATGTCACTGTAACATCTATTACAAGTACAAAGACTTAGGCCTGTCTTCAGCTTCAGTACTGACCGTCACAGTGTAGAGATTCTCCTCAGCCGAGATGCAGTGAAACCCGAGGTTTATCTGTGAGAAGAGCAAACAGATCTTTACAACGAGAACAACAAAAAACACAGCTCAAAACAGGCCTGACGATGCCAACGCTACAGGCTGCATTACAACAGTATCGCTTTCAGGAGAGTATAAACTAGGGCTGCATAATATTGGGGGGAAAAAAAAGTGACATTGCAATATTTTTTTTTTCTATACCGGAATTTAAATACAAGAAAATACAGAAATTTTCCACCAGATGACTTGAGTAGCTCTATTTGGAAAGAATTAATCTTTTTAGAAAGATTGGGGTGATTTTTTTAGGGGAGTGCATCTGCATAGAAAATAAAAATAATAATATCTTTATTCTTGCACATTTAGGCAATAATCAATGAACTGTCAACTGTGACAGGAAGGTTTCTTTTGCCCTTCATTTATCAAAATAAATATTACACTTTCTTATAAGGAATGATCAACAAAAACAATTACAAACCGAGACTATTTAAATAAATAATGGCAAAATATTAGTAAAAAATATATATAATTACAATTTTGTGAAATCCAGCCAATTTTTTGAGTGCTGCGATGAGCCATGGTCCAGGACGTAAACAGAAGTGTGTGCGCACATCAATCATGTTTACATCGCTATGTTGCAAATCAATGGCAGAACTGCTTTAAGGCAATATTTTACACCACAGTACTTTACAATATCTGTACGTGGGAGCGATGTAAAGATATACGGGGGAAGGTGGTGTTTTCGGGAAATAACTCATTAGATGAATTATTACAACTTTGCTACCGCAGAGCAACAAGATAAGGTGAGTGAGTCACGAGCACGACTGAAATATGCAAAAGTGAGGAATCGATAATGCAGAATGGAAATGCCCGCGTCTTATCAAATTCACGGTTCTTGGAAATTTGATACCCAACCCTACCAAGAACCCTTAAATACGAGTAAATTATGTTATGAGAGACATACTTCTCTTGTAGATTAGCCAAGGAAAAGGAGAACTGTGAGAGTTTTCCTTTTGTATCAAGTAGCAAAAAAGTTGTAGCATGACATGTTTGAGTTAACTTGCCTAACATTACGTCGCACGTCCTGCGACATGACCTGCGCATGCGCACATCGCAAAGACGATGCTGAAAGGAACCATCGTGCAGCCCTAGTCGAAACGAATGTCGTCACGCACCAACTTGAAACGCATCATCACCGCCTCACCCCGGGCACGCGAGGCAATGACACTGTTCACTAAATGACACACCCGCTGGCATGAAGAATCAAACTGAGCCCGTGGATCAAGACAATTACGAGCGAATATTTACACAACACACGGGCTGTTACAAATGCGTTACATAAGAGTGAAGCGTTAGGATGTGATTGTAGGTTAGAGACTTCCAACGACGGGTGGAGGAATGGCACGACAACAAATTAAGGAAAAACCTCGCTGAGCAACACTGACGTATCCTGCCGAGGGAAGCTGAGAAACTTTCCCAGCCAACCAAGCTCCATGTCGCAATCTGGGTTACCCAATTACTTCTTCTTTTTTCCCCTCCCTCACCAACTTTATGCCGGCTTGGGATAATTCCACGGTTAGACCTGTAACTCGGGATAGCCGTCTGCGCCGAGCTGCAACGTGTTTCTCCCGCCGCCGTTATTTATTATGGAAATGACACAACAAAGGCCTCTCTTAAACCCATTAACCACGCAAATGGAGGACGGCTCCATAAATCAGCCGCACGCGCCATCAAAATACAAATAATTTTATATGCATAATGTATGTGCCTCTCTTTCTCGGGCAACATCTGTTCCTCTCTAAGACTAATGCCTTTCCTTAAGTCGGTGAGTCTATCCCCCCCCACTCTCTCATGAAAGAGAAAATTATCCCATTAAATAATCATAACTAATTCCCAACTATGGAGGGTGGGGTGGGGGGGAGCTGTGAATAGGTAGACTTAATAATGAATTGTTTTGAGATGTTCAATGACGAGAAAACAAAAAAAGAAAATAAAATACTTAGTGTGTTGCTACAAACATCTCTGCAGTCGAATAGACACTCGGGCTGTGTGTTGGGCCGGATCTCACGATTCCATTTGGATACAAAGGGTCACGATTCGATTGGATAACTCTTTGAGCCGATATTGATGAGCTGGCTCACAATTCCATTCCATATCGATAAATTCACATTTTATACATAATGAGATACCAACTTTTCAGTATGGCATCCAAAGTGCGTTACGAAAACATTTCACGGATCAAATTCAGTCTAATACTGGAATTAAATATTGAAATACATTTGTGACTATGGCGGTATTTCATGTAAACAGAAAATGGTTACTTAGCTTCCAAATAAAGTATCAATATAAACAATTTTCTAATCCATTCCGAACAATAGAACTGAATCTGGGCATCACTTTTTTTTTTTTACTCCCAAGTTGAACTGAGAGGAGATCGAGCACCATGAGTCACTGAGGAGATACAGACAAGGAGATACACCCCCCCCCCCACCACCACAGGAGGCTGTCCGCCCTCACTACCTCCTGCCAAAACACGATAGGTCAATCCAAACCTCTTAATAAGGCTCTTTCTTGCACCAATTGCTGGCCAGTGGCTGAGCTATGAGAATACACGATGCATGTGCGTGTGATGGGTCTTGTGATTTTTCCGTCGTTTTAACTATTTGAAATGCATTTCCTACGCATGTTTGCTTTGACTAGGTCATTCATTGTAAACGGTGATAGTATTGTAGGAGTAATATGTATATTAACAATATAAGAATTATTAATAAATACAAAAAGAGTAATATTTTTCATTACTGCTAGTTTTAATATAAATAGTCTACAGGCCACGGTGAGTAAGTGATGCCGCTGTGGAAAGACGACTGCAGGCCTATCCGCATCGGCACAGCCTTGCCCGGAGCTACCCTTCCCTCGGTGTGCTGCTGCCTTCATTAACTCCATCCCAGAGCAGGGTCTTTGCTAAATTAAAAAAGAAAGAAAGAAAGAAAAAAAGAAAGAAAGAAAACTTTCTAACACAATAGTCAACGTGAATTAAGTGCTGCATTATTTACCACATGTCACCTGAAGACACCTCAATAATTCAAAGCATTCATCTTTGATGAAATAATCAAATCAATACATAATGAAACACATAAATAAATCAATGGATAAATAATGTTCAATTCAGCGCCCATCTGTTGCTAAAAGTGAAAGATTTGTTTCTTGGATTTCCTTAACCTATGAAAACCCACCGACTTGCAGGCAAACTCCGGGGCTCATGTTATCGGTCTGAATCTCGCTACATAAGAAAATACTAAAAAAAATACAAAAAAAACCCCCAAAAAACACAAAAACACAAAATAAGTAATACTGATGTTTTAAGGCATTAAAAGCATGAGGATTTCAGGTCTGATGACCTTGCTTTTTGCTCATGTGAAACCTGACGAAGCCTCTCACTTCCTCTAATGTGTTAGAAGATTTGGCTGAATCATTAATCAGTCTATCATTCACACAGCGTGTGACAAAGTGGAATATCCTGAGATTATTTTTTCGGGGCCTATAAAATGGAGCAGGAGTTCCTTCCAGAAAGCCAGACAAAGGATTCTTGGATGGGGAAATATTAATATCGACACACGCATCAGCTGAGAGGCTATGAGGCAGTTGTGGTTCATCTCCGACAGCAAAGCTGAGGACACGATTGTGCGGCGTCAACACCCTTCAGCCCGTAGCTCAACATTAGAGCTATTTAACTGAATGTATTACAGGCTGCAGCCAAGGACGGACAACATCTTAAAGTCTCATGGAAAACCAAGAAGCTGGAAAATTCAACTTCACGTGTACAGTTAAAGTTGACCTGACATAAAAGTGTTTAAATCGAATGCGATCAACTTACTCGAAACTCGACGACCCAAAAAGCACAAAGGCTAAAACTATACTCAAATTAAAACTATATTATAAAATGTTATTTAAGGATTTGCTAATATAACTATTGAAGTTCTAATTCAGAGAGAGCTCTAACTGTGTGGCATCTGGACGGCCTTGTTGGAATACTTAAAAATGCATCAAGAACTGCTCCCTGAATAAGCCAAAACCTAATCACTTATCTAACTTGGTTACCCTATACAGTCTGGTACAACGTGCAGGCCGCTTCCCGACGGACAATCCTGCAACTGTTTTGCACAACATATATACATGTCTATTGTCTAACAGTTGTGGATATATTAAGGAGCAAAAAAAATGAACAAAGGAATGTCGGAGGTTGAAAGAAACTTTAGCCGACATGGAGGATGGTGAGTGGGGACAGGCGGCGAGGTGAGGGTAAAAAGCAAGAGTCAAAGAGTAAAACACTCCTGCTAAACAAACTCACATGCCTCAACTTGCGCTCAATTACCGCTCAACAGTCTCCACAGTCACATGATCATAAAGGAGGCCAATTCTGTGCTCAGGGCCTTATCTATAGCAAGGATGATGGGCTGACTGGGCTGCAGCTGACGGACAGAGAAAACTTGTTAAATACCACTGTAATTATGTGCTAAACTATCTAAGTGACCAATTAATGACCTCCTATGAAGGCCAGTAAGGACCAACTTTACCCCTGAAACAGAAACCTCAAGCAAGAGTTTAACCAGAATGCTGGTAGAAAACACAGTTTTCCATAACATATATAAGAGAGAATGTATTTACTTATAATACAGCACAATTAGGGAGGTAGCAAATAGCCAGAGGTTGTTGTTCTGACTAGATTTGTATGACCCCAAATTGTGTGGCATCACTTTGAATTCTCATTAAAACTGACAACTTGAGTGACTATGTAAGAATGTATACAGCATATGCAGATGCCGACTGATCGCTTCAAGGACTGAATGGTCAAATGAGAGACATATGCTGAACATGTTTTAAATCCACCAATACACAGGGCTGTGAGAGCACAAGAAAGGCGGATGGACCGGCCAGGGCCTACAAAGCTATTCCCAATATACTGCAGGGGTAGGGCAGTCAGAATTGATGATCAACCCTTATACAAACAATAAAGGATTAACAAATGAATGGTGTTTGTTGTTTGTTTTACACAAAACTTGTAACAATACGTGTCCGCCTATCGACAACCTACAACTGGTCATCGGAGATGAGATCGCCACAAAATCGGGGACGCCAGTTGATTTCCCCGCAACCCGGTGACGACGGGAACACGCCGCGCACAGAGATCGCGATCAGGCGACGGCGCCGTGACAGCTACAGCGAGACAACCGCAGCTGTCGTAAACAGCGGGACCCCGGCGTCCAGCCAACTCACTCGGTGCGAGGGGGTCCAGCCTCCGTAGTGGACCGTAGCGGATGCACTTCGCTCCCAGATCACAACCCCCCCACCCTAAAAAAATATATATATCGTCTACACAACCAGACAACATGCTCGCTCTGTTTTTTTGTTGTTGTTGTTGTTGTTGTTGTTGTTTTTATTACCTCGCGATTCCCGATCCCTACGTTTCTAACAACGCCCCCCCGCCGAGGTCCCGTCGCACACGTCGCGTTACGACACGTACCGCACAGAGGGGGGGGTTGGGGGGCGGGGGGGCAACGGCGGTGGAGGCCTACTCCACACGCAACGCGAACCACGCTAGGAAGTATCGCGACGGGCCCGGGACGGCACGGCACGGCACGGCACGGGCCCGAGACAAGCACGACCCGCGAAGAGCGCGGAATGACCATTCCTCACAGCGGCGCGGGGCCGCCACGGGCCGGGCTACCTGTCGGCTTCACGCAGGACTCTCCATTCCGCCGCTCGCCGTCCGCTGGTCGCTTTGTAAACACCGGGAAGAAGCCGGAAGTGCTGGGTGGGGGGGGTGGCCCAGCTGATACGTCACGTGACCAGGGTGACGGACCTGCAAAGCGGATCCGCGAGGAAGTACCGCGTGACTGACACACATAAACTAGGTCATCAAACAAAACAAAAGTTAAACATTGTTGCATTTAGAAGAAATAAATAAATACAATACACACACACACACACACACATATATATATATATATATATATATATATATATATATATATATATATATATATATATATATATATATATATATATATATATATAAACTCGAAATTATGAGGTTGAAGTCGGAATGTTGAAGCTAAAAATCGGAACGTTGGCACTTAAACCTATGCTGCGTTCCGTGAGAGCTCGGAACTCGAGTACTACCGAATCGGTAGTCCACACTTCCGAGCTGAACGCGTCCCATCGCCCCTGCCCGGGAGAACTCGGACGCCCGCATTAGCGTTTGTTTGACCAAGCGTGTGGATTGATTTCGATAGCATCGAAATTTGGAATTTTCCATTAATTCCCCTGCAATTTACCCCATTATGAGTTCCCGTGTTCAATTAATATTGGAACGCAGCATTAGGACCACCGTGAAAAAAAAAAATCAAAAAAAAAAAACAATATTATTGTATTTCGATGATAAAATCGACATTACGAGATTAAAGTCGAAATGTTCAGATTAAAGTCATAGAATGCAGCAGTAAGCTGCATCAACAACCTAAAGAAAGAAAAACAACATGAACAACAACATCAAAATGCCCAACTTAATAAATGTAAATATAAACTTATAAATAAAATAAGTGTAAACTTGTTATTTCACAGGGTGTTTCAGCCCATTAGGTTGCACGTGTGAGATTTTGTTAATGAAAGTGACAAGTATCAAGGGACAAAACACACTCCTAAAAATAACCACAACACCGAGGGGTAATTAAGACAATCTCAAGACTTAATAGCAATTGTGCACATCAGTCAAACCAAATGAAGTTTATTTATAGAGTTGGAACAAACAGGGTTGCCACAAAGTGCTGTACACACAACAGACGATGCAAAGTAAGACAAACAAACTTCGAGGGCCCTCAGCGAAATGGTACATTTGACTGGGTGAGCTCACGTCTGACGCCCTGGCACACATATAAAGATATGAACAAACAAACAAAAAGAAACAACAAGGACACACACGTATGCAGTGTATGCAGTAGTGTATCTGCATTTGTTTTTGTCTGTTGTGAGGTGGGTCGGACAACAGTGATGAGCATCATTCACGTTTAAAGGTTATGATGGGAAAAAAAGATGAACCCTTTCAACGAAGCAGAGGTAATGACATTAAAAAGCGATAGAGGATGTGTGTGTGCGTGTGTGTATGTGCGTGTGTGTGTGCGTGCACGTATGTGTGTGTGTGTGCGTGCGTGCACGAAAAGCAACAATAATCATCATTACCGCAGTCGTCAGTACAAGCATGACATTTCAAGAACACCATTATCATAATTATTACAGCTAATATTACTGATGATGAGGCTTCCTTGGCCTTTCATTGCACCCACCAGAGCTATTGTCATGGTAACAGATGGTTGTAAAGATCGTAGCTATATTGAATTACGCCATAAGCCATTCTGACCAAATGGGGCTTGAACATTGCACCTACTCCAGAAGAGCAGCAGAGTGCGACCTCAGAGAGAAGAGTGAGAGAGAGAGAGAGAGAGAGAGAGAGAGAGAGAGAGATGAGGCTGATGAGAGGAGCAGTGAAGATGGAGAAAGCTCAGAATACAGTGAGAGGCTTGTAATCGTTCCAGACACATGTCCACCGGTCGACAGAGCCACAGACCGGCACAGGCGCTATCACATGGCACCACTTTATGGACAGAAATAACCACCAGCACTTATTCTAACACACGCAAAGAGGACCTGGCAACCACTAGATCAATGGTTCTTAAAAATTTATTTCGTAGTGTACTCCCTCTAAGATGCTTTTTTTTTCAGCTCAGTACCCTCTTCACTGGCACAGAACATTTTTGGGAAGAAAAAAAAAGAAAGTGAACAAGAAATGATACAGCCAGCTAGTGTTTTATTTATTTTAATGCCGCTTGACATTAAAGTGAAATGGTAATTTAAAAAAGGTTGCATTGAAAATATGCCAACCTTGTGCTCGTATACAGATTTGATTAAACTTGGAATTTTAAAATATTATATATTACCACTATATTATTTTAGTTTTTAAAAAAAGTTCTGGGTACCCCCTACAGTACCCCTGCAGTACCCCTAGGGTTACGACTACCCCGTTTGAGAAACCGCACTAGATAGTTAGTATCCTAATTAGTACATAGTAATAATTCATATTTATAATTTATACCCATAACGATAATAGTATCACATTTTGTGATAAAAATATCAGAATATACATAATACAGAATTTATTCTGTATTATGTGTATTCCGCTATTTTATACATCTGACTATTTTGTGTTTCAAAATGTTTGTATTTTTAGGCTATATCTGAATTTTTAAAATTTAAAATTTTATTTCTGCCTAAAATTTTATTCAATTTTATAAATTTTTTCATACTACGGTTTTATGATTTCAGACTCCTGTCCTGATACCTCATATCTGCATTTTCAGTTCTTTTTTAAAATTCCAACAAATCTGCTTACTCAAATATATACAGTCCCCTGCACAAAAAAACAACTCCACACCCTGAAAAAAACCAAAACATTTTTCCTCTCAATATATTACTCGTGAGAACTTTTCTTTTTGTAATCTTGTGATATCAGGGCACTCAGCACCTGAGTCCTGAGAGGGAAAAAAACAACCATGATGCCGCCATCTTGATACCATTCTGAGAGAAGCAAAGACACGCTGCCCTTCCTGGCTATCTGCAGCCCTGGATGCTGCCACAGATTATATCGCAGCCGTGTAGCATCAGATTTTGAACTAGGCTTTTTTTTTTTTTTTATCGTGCATCAAAATAGGTAACATTTGAGAGAAAAATGACTATTTGCAAAAGCCCCGACAGCAAACTATATGAAAGTTTTATTAATCTCTAAAAAAGACTGCAGATTTCTATCTTGCGAGGGTCAGGGAGATATAAATAGCACATACAAGCACAAACACAATCTCAAAAAAGGACATCAATTTGTGGTTGATTACAGAAAATGTAATTCTGAGAATTGAACAATGATTGATTTAAACTTTGTCTTCCTAGAAAATCATGTACATTTTGGAAATTTGCTTCGTGCCTTCGAGCGCAGTCTATTGAAATGGTGGCGGTGTGTGTTGCAGAGACTGCAAATTCACCAGTTCAAGGCAAGACCAAAGTGTGTATGTCGGCCATAGATACATCGAGAACAGATATGGTAGTCATCACTACGACACGCTTAGTTACTGATAACTGCTGTGAGCTACTTGCTCGACAACTACAGTTAAAATTTACGACCAAATGTTCAAAATATTAGTCCACTGTATGTGCATGGTATGTGGCAGTGTTAACATGAACATTAAAATAGTGCATGGTGCAGATACTTACAATTGACTATGCTCATCAAAGGTTGCATTGAAAATATGTGGTAAAGTAAAGATGTAGGCTACCAAATGTGTGCTTGCATTCAGACTTAATAACAAAGGAATTAAAATAATTATATAAAAAACAATATTTTTCTTTTTAAAATTTTTCTGTCTAACCCTTGTAGTGAACCGGCCAGAATGAGCTTGAGCTACCTTTTTGATCACGATTCTATGATCAAGGTAGTGTTTTATGCTGCAATGAAACCCAGTTGACGTTGCCCAAAGAACCATTTAATGGGATTTTCAACACACAATTGACTCAGTAAAAAGAAACATTTGTATAGTTTACAACACGGCCTGAAAAGAAGCTTAAACACGGACAAAGACAATGGAAACAATCAGAGAAAGTCGAGAGAGAGAAAGAGAGAGAAAGAGAGAGAGAGAGAGAGAGAGAGAGAGAGAGATACCTGAAGTTGAGGCTCATCCCAAACTTTCATTGTCTCAAGCATTGAGACAAAACCGATTTTCAACAGTAAGTACTCAGGAAACATGGGAAGAATAACACCAATGGATATATGATGATCATTATCTCTCTCATAAAGGCATTTTCTGGTACGGACATTTCTCTAAAATCAAGCTTGACCAGCCTAAGCTTCTCTCTATACACAATATGCAATTTGATGCTTTTTTTTTTGTCTTATTGGAACTGTCAAATAATTTCATAGTTTTATATATTCACAGTTTATTTCATTCCATAATCATCACTTCAGTCATCCAACAGTTCTTTGCTGACTTTAAAACAGGTCTTATGCAACGTAGCCAGCATATAAAACAGTTTAGCTGGAACTACTTCACAGGTCTCTGGTCAAACAGGCCCTTTAATGGGTGTAATGAACCATCCCCGCGGTCCTTCCCGATTCGGCGTCTTCCCAGGAGATTTTCCGCGCGTCTTTTACGAGTCATCTTTTGTTTGAAAAAAAAGTTTACAGTTGCTTCAAGTCTACACCAGTGCCTGTGATTGGTTCCATGTGAAGCAGGTGTGAGGTGTTGGTGGGCAGCACACCACCTTTCTGGGATTGTCATTACAAATACTTATTGTGGACTAATTATAGCTCGGTTGCTCCTCCTTGAGGGTGTCCATGGTTTGAGTGCCTATGTTTACCTCATTAGAAACCGTTATCTCACGTCCTCCTTCCCCCTCTGTGTGGCTGTTCTTTTCATCTCCGTCTTCTGCCTCCACCTTTTCCTCCGAGTCTCCTTCCTCGTTGTGCTCCTGTCCTTGCTCTGCGGTTCTGACACCATGACCCGGGTTCAGGTCTGGATCCAGTACCGAGCCCCCGCACCCGTTGTCCTGACTGTGCTTCAGGTGGGGGGGTTGGCTGTGACTGTGATTGCCGTGGTTACCGGGTTGCCCCTGCAGTCTGCAGTCATGGCTGTGGAAGAAACTGAGGATGGTGTGCTTGGTCAGCCCCAACTGCACCGACAGCGTGTGCACCGCCTCCTCGTCCGGGTTGAGACCCACTTCCTGGATGAAGCTCTGCAAGATCACCCGGGCCTCGCGAGACACCCCGCACCCCTCCCGACCCACCTCGTCCCCACCCCCTGCTCGGCCCTCGACTGGACCTTGAGCCTCATCCTTGACGTCGCTCCACTTACCAAACGACAGTCTGTCTCCGTTGACGATCTCGGTCACTTTCCCCACATCGTCCCCATCCGGCGCCGGTCCGCGGTTTTCCGCACCCTTGTCCGCCCTCCAGTCCCTGGCTATAACCCCCTCCACCCAATCCTTACAGTCCTGCCTCTCCACGTTGTCCCCCCTGGCCCTCAGCCACACCCTGGCGTGGCCCCAGCTCCCCTCCGACTCGGCGGGTGACGCCGTGGACGACTGGCGGGGCGACACGTGGGGTCCCACCTCAGGCTGGAAGGGGTGGTGGCACTGGGCCGTCGGGTGGTGCAGTTGGTGCTGGTGTGACATCGGCGAGTGGCATTGATACTGAGAGATGGAAAGGGAGGGGAATAATATATATTAGGCTATCGAAAGGCATAGTGTTCAACACCAATACAGCCAGTAAACGCCTCAGTCATTATCGGTAATTTGAATGTTGTATTACAGAATGTTTTCTTGGCAATTTTGTTATTGAAATATAATCTCTTCTTAAAACATTATCTTTTATTCCACCAGACCTTTCCACCAGACGGTTTCATGTTCTGATAAAGGCTAGTTCATTTTATCAAGTTTATTTAAGTCTTTTAATTGTCTGTCATGGAATACACCGTTATATTATAATGGCAACACCTCTGGCTTTGACTATAAGTACAAGTATAGTATAACATTTATAATATCATTCATGTGGAATTTGGCTTAATATCCAAGAACTAATACAAATGTATGCTGCTGTATGCAGGTAAATATAGACATAAAGGCAGAGTTCTCGCTCTGATCTCTATTAAAACTCAGAATTAAAAATCAGAACTGTTTTGTGTATGATATGATTTTCCACCCTTATACAATAATCCTACAAACTCTGTAAGAAGTAATGTCTCTATGGTTTCTAGGGCTTATTAAAAATTAATACAGGAGATGCAACTCAAAGTGCTTCACAGAGAATAAAAAAAAAGTATATACACAATAAAATTACAAAATGTGGTACATTTAAATATGACACAAAATACTTTTGCCATTTTGGCAGTAAATGGCATTTATTATCATATGCCATTTGCCAATGGTATCTTGTTTGTGGCTCTTGTGTTGCAGGGAACTTTTTTTACAGGGCATTTTTGAACTCCATGCACCTTTGAAGGAGAGCCGTACACAAAAAAAGAAACTCGGAGCAAAATTGTTTTTATTGTATTTTTTTTCCCACCCTGGTACACACAGTATATGTACAGGTTATATTTTATATATGTGTGTAAACTTGCACAATTTCCTTTTTTTGAGTGTGAATTGTTGATATAGAGGTTTATTGTCTATTGTTATTTTTCAAGTTTATTGTATATTGCCAAGTCTTTCTCTTTCTTTTCTTTTTTAGGTTTATTGCATATTGCGATTTTTTCTTTCCATTTTCTTCTTATTACTTTATTATTATTGCCTATTTTTTGATGTGAGCTGCTGTGACACTGCAATTTCCCTCTGGGGATGAATAAAGTATCTATCTATCTATCTATCTATCTATCTATCTATAAAAGCTTCCCACATAATTGTCGGTGTAAGATGGAAGATAAAGTGGTTGGTTGTGTGTTTTTTCCACGTAAAACCCGCCTGCTCATTTCAAATGTTTAATTTAGCTTAGCTTAGTGAACTCAGCGAGATAATAATGTTAAGACGAGTTAGTCGGTGATTACTTCACAGCAAAATAACCTTACAAAGGAGGAAAAGGTGCAGCGAGCTGCTTTGCTCTGTAGGATTCACAAGGAAAGGAAGCACGTCCTGTGTGATCTGGACATAGAAGTGTTGTTTCAGAACTGAGCACCACTGAACTCATCTGGTCAATATTAATGTCAATACTATTTTAAATAGTAAAAAGCTGTGGTATGAGAAGCTTTACATTTTGTGTAATTTAGTTCACAAGCCTAAAATCAATTACATCTATAATACAACTAAAGGATTACTATAATCTTAGTATAGTACAAAGAAAACATTAAATCACTATATAAAATGACACAATACTTGTTATTTTTCTGTTTGGTGAATTGGTTGAATTACCCACAAAACAGAATAAGATTGTGGTGGGTGAATGTTTAATGTTTGTAAACTTGACGGCATAACTGTGAAGCTTGAATATTATTTATGATTTCACAGATGGAGAAGTTGTTCTCACATGATGTCACGGTCTACATCATAATGACTTCTAAAATAAAGCAGAATAAGTGGCCTTCAAATTAAGGATCAAATCAAAATAGATTATTATTACATAGCATCACAGCACACCATGTAATAATAATAATAATAATAATAATAATAATAATAAACACACATTGCTCTCGTTTTCAGTATATGGGAGACATTTGAGCCATGGTGAAATGGATGTTTCTGTTCATCGTCCATAGAGAAGAGTGCTTGGTGCTGTATTCAGGGGTCAAAAGTGAAACACTGAGATCGTTTTACAAACTCTGATGACTTTAACGGTGCTGTGGGTAATTAGAAGGGTTGGAATAACAGATTAACACCACGCTACATGCTTGGACTTTTACTTCACAGGAGCGCCATTAAATATGAATGGTTTCCCACTGCAAATGTCAGGGCAGCAATCTGCATGTCTAGCGGAGTCTCTTGCGTGTGTGTGTGTGTGTGTGTGTGTGTGTGTGTGTGTGTGTGTGTGTGTGTGTGTGTGTGTGAGAGTGAGTGCACATGTTTCTCTCACCAGCGTGTTGTCGTTGACGAGCAGCGCCAGCCGGTCGCTGCAGAGCTGCTGGGCCGAGCTGCTGCTGCTGCTGCTGCTGCTCTCCTGCTCGTAGACGGCGTCGCGCTCAGCCTGTGCCAGGCACAGGAAGCGGCGGATCATGCACAGGTTCTCCCACAGCGTCCGGTTGTCCGGGCTGGGCTCCTCCTTCCAGCGCAGCAGCTCGCACAGCCAGCCCTGCAGGGGGACCCAACACAGACACAACCGCCCGCCGTCGAATAAAGTTACGGGAGCTTAGCGAGGCGTTTTAGTGACTCGGATTCAGTCCTGCGCGTTCTTCTCCGACAAAACACCCGATACCAATTTCGCATATACCGTTCAATAACCGGCCAGGGCGGGAGGGTTCGACAGGAATTTTTCAGATAAGGGATCAATAACAATTGATGGGGAGAAATTTAGCCCCAAGCTGGGTGTTGATGCGTATTAGCCTCCCCTTTGTGTGCCGTTATCTCCGACTCTCCACCCTGTTCTGTGTAATAAAGGGTTTATTATAAGAATAGAAGCAAACATGGGGTTGGCATAGAGGCTGGAAGATCCACTAGGACCTAGGATCAAGGTGGGTGGAGTAAACGGGAAACGCTCTAACACCACGCTCTTTTTTTTAAATCAACGCAACATATTAATGCAAAGTCATTTTTATGCACAAGTGCTAGTAACCGGCTATAACTAATGATGCTGAGGATATAACTCAGCTTTGTAATTCATTCATTAATCTGTGCATTCATTCATGGTTAATTTCACTGTGTGCAGGTAATATTCTTAATGTTCTATCTCAGAATTCTTTTAGTGGCTTAAGGGAAATCGCTGCGAAACACCAGTCTCCCTTTTAACAAACTGCTGTCACAGCGCGGTTTAAAGCAAGATGAAAATGTCTATATACCATATGTATGAATGCAAAGCAGGGTTAGGCTGCATATGGGAATATCCCTCACACAACTCTGCACAACTCAATTCCTGTCAACGACCGCAAATATAGAAGAACGGTCCAATCTACTCTGAGCGACTGTGGATCACTGTGAATTTTTCTGAATTAGGTGGATGTTTTTCTTTCTCCCGCCTCTGCAGCGGAGAGACTAGTGGCAGACTGAGGAAAGTAAAGCCAAGCTAGCTTTGGATTTATGAACTGGAGCAGCCGGACACACAAAGATGCACACACACACACAGACACACACACACACACACACACACAGACGCACACACACAAAGAGGCACATGCGCACATCCGCACCCAGACACCTGGCTGAGGCCCAGGTTCAGCACACAATGCCATCCAGATGCACAGTGCAGATACAGCAGGGAGATCCAATGTGGTGGTGCTTGCCAAACAGCCTTGCACAGTTACTCAGGGGGTAATGGAGAGAGAGCGAGAGAGGGAGAGGCAGAGAGAGAGAGATAGAGAGATGTGAGGCACAGAGAAAGGCCAGAGAAGGGTGGGAGAAAAAACAAAAACAACAAAAAAAAAAAACAACCTGAGGGGCTTTTGGACCACCTGTCTGTGTTGTTATGACCGCTGGATGACCCCTAAATATCCTGGAGATAAAAAAAAAAGGGGGGGGGGCTACGCTACGAGAGGAACCACGCGGTAAAAAGCCAAATAAGAGAGGAAGAGAGGGAAGAAAGACAGAACGATAGAGTAGGGAAAAGAGATAGAAAGTATGGAAATAGATAAAGAGGAGAGTGAGAGAAAATGACAGCGCTACAATCCCTCCATTCCATGAAGGGAAAATTATCCTCAAAACAAAAGGCAATAACAAGCTTATGGCAGTGCCATAAAAATGAGAACAATAAACACTCAAATCATCTGTGTGTGTGT
>NC_137193.1:25681033-25688533 GCF_960531495.2 Zeus faber
AAGGGAAAGGGAGAGATAAAAGGAGATGGAATATCAATAAGGGGAGGAGGTGGAGGAGGTGGAGGGGGGGTCAGATTAAACGGACGCAAGGCCCGACAGACAGGAGAAGATGGCAAGATGGAGGGCCAGCGAGAGAGATGGGGAGCGGGAGAGGGAGACAGCATCTCTCAGAGGGGCTGTGATTAGCTGGACCAGCAGCTGCTTTGACGCTGGCACCAGATCTCTGCTGCAGAGAGCTGGCATGCTACATACACACCACACACACATACACACACACACACACACACACACAGACACAGACACACACACACACACACACATACAGAAACACATACAGACACACACACACACACACACACACACACACATGCACATACACACACGCACACACACACACACACACCTGCACACATACATGTAGGGGGAGGGGGCACTGCGGCAAAGGCCATGCCAACGTGCCAACCAACAAACACACAGAACAGAACAGAACAGAACAGAACAGAACACGTACAACGTCCACAGAGGACCCACGTTTTCCAAAAAGATAATATCCAGCAAACATTCACCTGGATTTTTTCAAAGGATCTACACTGAACTTCACTGGTATTCTATTACCCTCCTTCCCTCTTCCCCTGTTCCTGCCGCCCTCTTGTTTGTACCTGGGTCCTGTTGAAGCCGACCCGGGCAAACACGGCCTGGGAGATGCCCGCTCTCTTCAGCTCCTCCCTCACACTGTGGTAAATATCGCTGCTCACATCCAGTGGCCCCCCGGAGGGTCCCGCTGACGTCTGGCTCTGGGACGTGGCTGCCAGGCCCCCCGCGGGACCACTCGGAGCCTGCTGCTGGCTCTGGGGTTCCGGGGGCTTCGAGAGGACCACAGTGGGCGTCCTCCCCACAGGGGGGTGGTTCATGTACTGCTGTGGGGACGGGGAGAGGCCCTGGCCGGCAAGCATGCGGCTAACGGCGTACTGCTGGTTGAGGAACTGAGCCATCACCAGCTGCTGGCTGACCATCTGCGTGCTGAGGGGTGTGGCCACCAGCCCGGAGGGGCGGAGCCTGAGGGGGCCGCGCCCACACACGTTGGCCACGCCTCCGTGAGGGAAGAGAAGGGGGGAGCTAGGCTCGGCCGTGCTGGCGGGGATTGGCTGCTGGCTGATGGCGATGGCCGTTGATTGGTCAGAGAAGCGATCAAGGTCTGTGATGTCGAGCAAAGATGGGAGGGGAGGTTTGGACGGAGTTAAAGAAAACAAACGAAAATACAGAATTATACGATCTAGATAGGACATGAACATACAATCTATTGGTTAGAATCTTGTTGAAGCCCCTCACCCTTGAAGCATTTGGTCTTCATGAAGTGTTTGTACCATCGGCCAAACTCGTGACACTTGGCAGCGGAGACGTTTGCATAGTAAGTGCTGTTTACAATGGACGATATCATACTCTGGAAGAGTCAGGGGGAGAGAAGACAGTGGAAATTCATTATGTGCTTGGAGTGACTGCTGCTGGCTGCCTGGGTGTCTCAGCTGTTTCAAACACCTGATATTAATGAACTCAGATTGCTTTTATTAAAAAAGACCCCTAGGTAAATAGGATAATAAAGACAGATGAGGGTCTTAAAGTGTGTGTGTGTGTGTGTGTGTGTGTGCGCGCACACAGGCGTGTGCATGTGAGAGTGTGTGCAATCAAACAAAAGGCTAGAGGTAGTCACTAGTCAAAGGCTAATAACGTTTTGAACACAAAATCTGTCTTGCTCACATACACACAAGCACTGTCATGCGCCACACACACACACACACACACACACACACACACACACACACATAAACCAAACAACGCACTGCGACTCACACACACAAAAACAGAAAATGTACACACATGAGCGCGCACGCAGACAAAGAGTTTTTCCCCCCTAGGACAAACCTGTGCAATCTTTACATTTGATTACAGCTTTCATCTTCTCCTATTTATTTTAATCGGGCTCTCACAAACAAGACAGGGGTAAAAGAGTGTGGGAGAGGGAGAATGAAATGAAAGACAGAGGGAGGGAGGGAAAGAGGGACAGAAACGAGGGAGGGAGCACGGGCGGCTATCAGATCTTTGCACGGCAGAGGAGGGAATCTGAAGGGAGAGATAGTGAGCCATTTCACTTTATCAAACTGGAGATGTCCTATATACCCCTGGGGCAAAATAACAGATAGGCTACGATTATTCTGACTGATATTCTGAGAGATTCCGAGAAATACTGCACTGTGCATGTGCGATCACGTGTTTGTGCATCTATGTGTGTGTGTGTGTGTGTGTGTGTGTGTGTGTGTGTGTGTGTGTGTGTGCGTGTGTGTGATTTGTGCAAACGTGTGCATTGCCATACCAACACAAAGATATATCTTTAACCTGAAATGGGATGTGTATTTCTGTTGCGTCAGCCCCGCAAAACAATTTTTATGACTAAAAACAGCAGGCTGGGGGAGCGGTAAGACAGGCTGACGGAGGGGGGGGGGGGGTGACAGAGAGGGAGGGAGACAGGTCGGGGGAGGGAAGATGAGGAGAGATGTAGGCAGCAGCCACAGCCTGGCAGGGCTCTTTAAGAGATACCCATCTCTGTTTTTTATCTCTTTCTCTCGCTCTCTCGCTCGCTCTCTCGCTCTCTGCCCCCACACCATATCTGCCACTGCGATCTGGACTTCCTATCTCGATATTAGGCCACACACACTCGCACGCAAAGGTAAGCACATGCACACTTTCGCACATGTACCCACACACTAATGCACATTTATATAAACACACAAGCTCACCGACAGGCTGAGGAAGGACAAACCCATTAACTGCACAATCTAAACTTCAGGCCTATTGCTCTTTTTCTTGGGTGAATGTGTACTGCACACACACAGTCCCGTGTGTGTGCGTGCTTTCGGTTGTGTGTGTGTGTGTGTGTGTGTGTGTGTGTGTGTGTGTGTGTACGTGTGTACCTGGGAGAGAGGGCACTCCTTGGCCAGGGAGCTCTGGTTCATGTCCTTGAGAAGCTCCTTCAGAGCGTTCCTCACCGTGGAGTGACTCCATTGCTCCGCTGGCAGGTCCTCCAGCTTGGGACAGCTACACGAGGGATCGAGGGATGATCAGAGCAATCAGAGCACAGGAGGAAATTACACTTATTAAGTTAAAACCTACTGGACCCTGACGGAAAATAGAGAAATTTAATCTTCGACAATGCCAGTTTTTACAGTGGATGGTGGATCTATGCTACAGTAGTTGACTGCAGGGGTGTAGACTGCCACATAGTTGGTTGGTCATGGTTATGGAAACATGGAAAGGAATAATGCTTCTATTTAGAAATGGTCGCATTAAAAAAAGAAGCATCTACAGTCCCAATATTACCTAGCGCTCATCAATTGTGTACGAGGCATAAAAAAATTGAATTGCACTGTACCCTTTGTCATACCCACAGTACCCTGGAAAGGCCAAATACATACAAACGTTGCACCGGTTTTGTACCAGTGAAGTACAAATTTGTCACCAGAGCTCCCATGCCAAAGGTACAACGAGCATACCTTAGAGCAGTGGCTCTCAATGTGGGGTCTCCAGCAAAATGATTAATAATTACACTTCACCGTTATTTCATTTACAAGACGAGACAATAATGACTGCATTGGTCATAGTTTCCCTGTTAACTCTGTGGTATAGACAGGTACGAAAGTAAATGGGCTTAATCATAACTAACAATAAAAAAATCTCATCAAATGGGGTCTGTGGCCTAAATGCACATCAAATTGAGCGTCCACGGTATGAAAAAGGTTGAGGATCACTGCTTTAAGGGGTACAACCTATAAAAGATAAGCCATTGTGCCCTCAAAGGTACAGTGCTGTACCTTATTTTCCAAGAGTGAATCTCATCAACATGTTTTAAATATATTTTCCCTGTGATAGATGAGGCCATCCGCTCACTTTGTCAAACTGAAACAATGCTATTGACGTATAGCTCCATCCGCACAAATCCATCGTGGATTGATCCGAAAAAAAGAGCTATGACCTGTCAATTATTGACTGACGGCATCGGTCTCGCCATTGATTTTATCAGTCAAACAATCCATATCGAAAGGCATTGATTTCTAATGCCGGCAGCTAGCTGTTTGCTGCTGCTTCTTTCATAAAACCCAGCTCGTCCAAACACTGCCTGTACAGGGCTTCACAGCTCCACTGTGTGATACCTGTGCAGTTGGATCTTGAGGGTGATGACGTGGTGGACGTCCTGCAGCATGTCGGCCACCGTGGCCTCAGGGACGTCGGTCACACAGGATAGGGGGACGGGGTTCCACCGACCCACCTGGATCAGGCCTGGGCAACACACACACACCAACACACAGAGCAAGATTTTAGAATTGATAGTATGATTGTTTTCTGTTGTTTTGAAATGCATTGGTAATAGGTTGAGGTAACAGATATACTGTATGTAATTAAGGTGCTAAAAATCAGAGGTTTCTCATCGGGACAGCGAGAGAATAGAGTTCTTACCATAAAAGTACGAAAATTACACTACTGTAACTAGAATCATACACCTGCTACACTTTGAGCAGCATTTTACTTTATTGAAACAAAATCAAGGGGATTTACATCACTCAACCTCCCAAAAATAAGTCATGGAATGAAATGGCATGGACGAAATTTTAAATCACAACACGTGTGTGTGAGCACACAAACGAGTGACACATTAAAATAAAAAACTAACAAAAAAGTGTCTTAATAAGACAATGCACCTTGGTATGGATTCTACAGGTCTCTGGCACTCTGCTGGAGGGATGGAACACTATTCTTCCAAAAGACATTCCCTAATTCGGTGTCTTGATGACGGTGGTGGAGAGTGCAATTTAACACATTTTTCCGAAAATCTCCCATTGGTGTTCAATTGGGCTGCAATCTGGTGACATTGCACTGTATATGGTTTCCATAATTTTCATATTCATCAAACCATTATGGGTCATGCCCTGTGGATGACCTGCATTTGTTATGTTTCTCCCCTCATTTAAGTCCCCACCACTCCTATATGTGTGCTTGCATGCAACGTGTACCTTTCGCCTGCGCGGCCGAGCTGTGCGAGTATCCCAGTGTGAGCAGAGCCATCTCTATCAGCTGGTTGAACAGCAGGTCTCGTCTGACGAGCACAAACTCAGCATGCTCCTCCCTCCTCTCCTCTTCCACGGGGCCCTCGTGGTGCTCCACCACACAGAACACCGGCAGCAGGCTCCCTGGGGCCACGCACAGGCGGTGGGAGACGGGGGGGGGGGGGGACACACTCAATCACACAACAGCGCATCACTGGGAGGGCTCCTCACATTCCAATAACAGAAGAGTCACCTGGAGCCCTCCCTTAAAATAAAAGGTATTGATGGTTGTGGTGTGGGGTTGGTGTGGTTTGAGCAGCCACACCTCGCTCGGGTCTAGGTAATTGGGGATCAGTGAACAGTGTGGCTGTATACGTGTTGCTCATTAGACCAATCAACGAGCAACAGGTAAAACCCTCATCCATACACACGCAGGAGAGGAGCCCTTGTCATGACAGGTCTGCTTGTCGGCTTGTTCCATCTAGCCCACTCTGCAATAAACTGGTGTGTTTTCAACCCCATCGTCTGTGTGTCTGAGGGCCCTGAAAACACCACTCAGGTTCCGTGTGCCACAGTGGTAAGCGAGTGGCTTGGAAATTGATTTATTATAGGAAATATATATAAAAATATATGTATACTCTAGACTATTTCACGACGATTTATGACAAAATCTGGGTTGATGAATCGTTTGGCAAATCACTGTTTGACGCCAATTATTTGTTCATTGATTAAAAGAAGGAGTTATGAGCATGGAATGCAAATTGGCTTGTTTTAATTTCCACATCATTAATTGCTCGGTAAAAAGTTTCATCAACTATTTGATTCAAACATCAATTTGGGAAATTATTTGTTTATTCTTTTTTTTTCTTCCCACAAATAATAAATAAGAAATAATTACCGAACAAGACTATAATTATTCAACATTGCCCCCCGCCCCCCACCACCACCCCCACCCTTATTCGGTTATAATTTTATTTTATTTTTTTAACTATGAAACAATGGAATACCTCTCTTGTGCCAGCTCTTGCTCTGGGGTTTCATGAAGGTGGGTTTGAGGACCATGGAGGGGGGTTTGGCCCCTGGGCTCCCCTGCCTGCTCCTCTCATGGCCCGGAAGTGCTCCTCCATTATGCTCCAGCCGGGCCAGCTTGGCTGGGGGCCCCCAGGGGTCCTGGATACTGTCACTCCGATCGGGTTCCCTGGCTCCATCACACTGGGGATCCATCTGCACACGCACGGACTCTCACTCAGGTTAAACAGACACACACATACACGCACGTGTGGCTGTGCGTGTGCAGGCCAAGTTGACTGCGACACAGCTGAGAATTCAAAAACAAAGGCAGAGTGAGTTTTAGTATCGGACACTCCAGGAATTTGTCCGGAACAGCGCATTTAGAGTAACAAACGCCGAGAGGCTTTAAGTGCGAGAATGATAATTAAAGAAAAGAAAGAAAAAAAGAAAAAAGAAAGAAAACAATAACTCACAAACCTAAATACGAGCAGTAACAATAAAAACGATAATAAGCATATAATAATTATAATGAAAACCCCAAATTTCGACCCTGACACGATGTGACCTTCACAGCTAATAAAGATGTGGTGGAGGAACACACGCACTCAAAGTATATCGCCCAACACACCGCCTCCATCCAAAAACGCGCACAGCACATAAATAGCGCCATATTATCCGCCGGGTTGCCCGGGCTGCAGCGCCCGGTGCGCGAAACGTCCTAATCTGAAGTTTGACTAAAGCCAAACCGACCTGTTTCGGCCAGATCGCCCCGACGACAGCGGACCTCAGCTCGGATGCTCGTGTCACAATAATCGGGGTCCGGTCTTTCTATCGCTGCTTGGAAGAATAAAGTCGCAGCTTCGAAATCAGACAGTTTGGGGTTTTTCGCTCACCGCCAGGATGTATCGCGGAGCTCCGGCTCTCCCTTGTCAATGGATCCCGCTTCTAGTCCTCCTCACATCGGCGTTGTCTTTCCATTCAGCTCCGTCGTCGCGCGTGTCTCTCGGGTGCAGACGGACGCTTCTCGACGCTAAAATTGCCCGCAAGTTCGGACCCGACGCCCGGATCGGTGCGATCCGCGGCGGCTGAGCCTCAATACTGTGTGACGCGCACTCTGATACAGCGCACAGTGTGGAAGCACCCCGCACTTATAGTGGGAGGAGGGAGGGAGAGAGAGGGGGGAGGGTGTGTGTGTGTGTGTGTGTGTGTGTGTGTGTGTGTGTGTGTGAGAGAGAGAGAGAGAGGGAGAGGGAGAGGGAGAGAGAGAGAGGGAGAGAGAGGGGGGTGGGGGACTCATAACCATAAGGACCCAGCTGCATTAGCATATGGTGTAATAATGAATTCACCAGCGCGCTCCGTAAATGTATTAAATGTGACAATTGCGCATAAATGTATT
>NC_137193.1:25696033-25708533 GCF_960531495.2 Zeus faber
AACCAAAAACCTAAGATAATCCATAAAAAATAAAATTGTCTTTTACAATAACCTACTAATAGACAATAAGTATAAATCTAGAATCAACCAAAAACAAAACAAAAAAAAAAGATAGAAGGGTTGTTATGTTGCGTCTGTTTACTTTCCACTAGAGGCCGCTGCTGTGATGTTTATAGGTCTATTAAACAGCCACTGTGTTCGATCTGTGGTAATTATAACCATTTCAGCCTGCAATGAGCTGCAGAGTGGGCCTGTGCCTTGAATTTGCCACCGGGTGGCAGTAAGAAATTGGACATTCGCCTCTGGACTAGAATCTAGAATATTGATCTGACATAAGTTGATGATAAAAACACAACGAAAAAGTCCAGATCCTTTATCAAGAGAAGCCCAGACTGCACACGTGTTGTGCAACATAACTGGACACCACGCCATCCTCTAATTCTGTGCGTAATTGCGCGCCATCCTTGGCGATGGGTTCAAACCATTCCAATCACCCCCCTTTTTGTCTGACCGTCGTCAGCTATTCTCAGCAATGTTAAGTTCTAACTTACATCTTGACTGTATGTTTATGTATGTGACAATTAATCTCTTGAACTTGAACTTGAACATCTGCTTATCAAGAAGCTGTGTCAATTCATTTTTTTTTTTTAACATTATGTTTAAGTTAAGTGATTAAAATCACCTATAATAACACGTTTTGCAGTCTAATTCAGTAGTATTGTATAAGCATTGGGTGGTGCCACAACATTCACCTGTAAATCGTTTACTGCAAATAGTAAAATGGTTTTCGTGGGGTTGGAGTTTGTGAAACAACACAAACAACGGCTCTTGAGAAATGAAAAGAAACCTCTTTCTGTGTTCCAACTATTGTGTCCTGACCTCTCCGTTCTGGGGAGCAACCCAGTGTGCGCGTTTTGCGCACAGTATGTTGCTGGAAGTGATTGATGTCTGCCGGCATTGCGCACTGTGGACAGACGACCATTGAAAGCAGCAGCGTCATAAAGGCACCGCTGACACCGAGTCCCACTGTTGTTCCCTAATACCTGATGTGCACCTGCGGACATCAGCTTCGCGTGTCACAACCACACGCAACATTGGCTCCAGACACGCGGGTGCGCGCACCACACGCACCCTCCACCAGAGAGAGGGACTGGGTTCAGCGGAGGGATCCTTTCTTCATTAGGGATTTTAATGGGAGTACCTCAAGGTTTGGAAAAGTCGCACCTTCTCCTCGGCGAGTTTGATGGGGACTCAGACAACCAGCAGGGAAAATGCCTGTGATGAAAGGATTATTAGCGCCGCAAAACACCTTTCTGGACACTATAGCCACACGGTTTGACGGCACTCGTAAGTTTTCTTTTTGTTTTTCCTTCTAAGAACTTAGTCATTTTCAGGATTGTGCTTTGTTTAAATGCTTGATAAGCTAAACTGTAATTCTACCTGCAAACATCCATACTTATTGCATCACATGAAGCAACTTGGGAAGCCCAATCAACTTGGCTGGCTCGGGCTATATTTAAATATCATGCAACGCATATAAGCCGAGGCTCGTTTCAAATTTCGGTGTAGTTTTCGATTCCCTTCTTCCTTTCCTAATTGATCTTAATACCGTTTTCCAGGGGGGGGGGTGTCGCAAGGGTTAGTTACAAGACAGAGCAAAGTAGATTCTGAATGGGATACACTGTTATCTCGTCACTTTCCATTCAGCGTCAACTGCAGGGAAGTTTCTCCGGGATCAGCACCACGGACAGCGACCGCAGAGGTTAACTCACAGCACCCACAAGAGCCAAATACCCAATTGCCACAACTTGTCTACAAGTTACGGTGATTTGCACCGATCACCCGTTTCTAAATGTTGGCTTGGAGAGTTTTCAACCAATCACTCTCATATGAACCCAGCGTGTATTATCGGCGCTCTCCGGCTGACCCACAGTGGGAGCGCGCATGTATCCCAATTAATTGGTGCGGAGTTACAGCAAGTCTCCCCTCGTCTGTGTCACATAACAGCCGTCTTTGCACGCCTCACTCTGATTCAGTTTCTCCCCTCAGTCATAAGCAGTTTGTTTTGAAAATAATGGGCAACCCTGTGTTCTGGAGATCCTTTGAAAAGCTGTTTTTGGAGCTGACTTTGATTTTGACCAAAGTATAAACGCTGCTATGTGATCTATGAAAGCTATGCTGAGCTATTTAAATGAAAAAGTCAATCATATCGCTGGAAGCTTCTTCGGCCATTTGTGTTTGCTGCATTAACATTGTTTTGTGTTACAGTAATGTTAACAAATGGTTCTGTCTCATAAAGAAAAACAAGAAAACATGGTATTACATCCACTGATCTCTTCTTCTTTTGGTCGCAGTCAGTGAATTCAAGGAGACAAAATATAATTTTATAAAAAATATTATTATAATATTATTATAATATTATGAACATACTAACTGATCTTATCTTATCTTATCTTATCTTATCTTATCTTATCTAATCTAATCGCACCTTGTAAAATAAGCTTCAGCGCCTTTACTGACATGTTATGTATGTTCAATATTAATGCTTGAATTTTGCTGCTATCTTTCATAAGGCCAATCTGACTTGTTTAATTCTTTTGGCGTATTTGAAACAGGTAACCCTCATCCCACTTGGCCTCCCATGGGACAGCCGATATCTTCTTGCTCCAGTTCGGCTGTACAATTTGATAAATGGCTCAGTGCATCGGCATGCTAACAATAGAGATACATCTTTATTTCAGTCCCCATAAACAAGATTTGTCTGGGAGCTCAGGTAGGGCCTGTGCAAGCAACCCCTCAGTGGGCTGGACAAGAGTGCTGCTGTAATGGTGTCGAGGGAGTCTGAACAGCATGCGTACCCGGCCAAAATGGTCTGCCGGGGGCCCCGGCAAGCCAACCACTGTCTTTGAGCAGCAGGGCAGCAGAAATTAAAACGGGATTGAACCTTAAGATGGGGCTCTGTGGAGGAAGTGAAGCCTGACAGGATAAATTGGGTCTGATGGCGTGACCACAAGCCAATACAATTGTTTGGGGAAGGAGGGGTTGGGTGTTCAATGCTACATGATTTTCTTTTTGATGTCATCAGAGTCCTGCGAAGACAGTGTTGATTCAAGAGTGTGCAAGTTGATGTGAATGAGGGGTAAAGAGGGAACAGAAGTTATATTGATAGTGGATAGGCAACAAGGGAAATCTTTAGGGTTCACTTATTAATAGCTTGTGCAAGGTTCCTTTTCCAAAGCCCAGACTCATGCTCCTGCTATATGCTCCCCAGCCATCACAAACTGTTTTTACTGATTTTAAACTAAATCTAAATGATATTCTCCTCCATGGCATGTTCGAAGAGCAACAGCGATCAATGTGTTAATATAAATTTAAACATTTTTCATCAGTGGACTGATCACTCCATGGATTTCAGTACATCCCTGTGTACCTGTAATGTAACAGTGTCTTTGAAACCCTGTGTGGGACATCCTGTCGGTCCATTACTGAAGCTGTTTTAGAGGGTGTGCTATTTGCTTTAATAGTGCATTACGCCTCATTACACAGTAGACTCATTGTATCATTCCATTTTGCTAAGAGGTATTGAATCCCAGCTGTAAAAGAACCAAAACCATTGACTTGCCATCACATTCTTTATTGCTGTTTATGCATAGGTATATCCAACATTTCTGTTTTTATGTAATGTATTAACACCAGAATAAAATTTCCACATCATAAATTTTATTAAATAATAAAATATTGCCTAACAGCCATGCACCACTATACCTGCCTTGGCTTTCTGGTTGTCCAATGAGTGGAAGTGGATAATTAGTCGGCCAGTGTGAAATGCATGCCGACTTGTCATTCTCTCCGAATGCAACGCCCTTTCAATGCACAGGGAGACAACATTGGTCTGACAGTCAAATAAAGCAGACTGTTTAGTCGTGCAGGCATCACAGATGGCTGTGTAAGGTCCCTCTCAGTGTGCCGTAAGCTTTCCACTCCCGACATTTCTCCAGATAGCTATTTTCTGGCTCTCGTCGCACACTGCTACCACCTTCACCAGGCGGGTAATTACTGTCACAGCCAGACCTGGAACAGCTGTGTGTGGATCTGTTACAGCGCTACAGCGGTAATGTTAGAGTGTGTATGTGTAACTGTGTGTGTGTGTATGTATGTTTCCAAATAATGTGCATAATCGCACCTTTGTGAGTGCTCACACAACTGATATGTCTATTTGTGTGCATGAATACTTAAGTGTGTGCGTGTGTGTGAGTTTGAGTGTGTGTGTGTGTGTGTGTGTGTGTGTGTGTGTGTGTGTGCGTGCGCCCGTGCACTCTCATGAGTTAGTGGGCATGAATGCACTCGTGCACTTAAACATAAATGGAGAAAAACACTTCCCATCCGCTGATTACGTCTAAACGTTAAATGCAGCCTCTCTAATTAAACCCTCGAAAAGCGACTCGGGGAACCTGGGACTCAGCTCCCTCTGGTCGGCGAACGGCTGTTTAAAAGCTCGCCTTGATACGACACACAAAAGAGGATACCGTCACCGTTGCGTCCCTGAGTCACACCAGTCAGCGGGGACAAAGAGAACGTCCCAACGCAACTCTTGCCGTTCCGTCTCAGTGCCAACCCCAAGACTCGGGAAACTAATTACCAAGTTCCAAACTAACGCTCCCACCTGTGAATCACACAAATATTAACATTCTAAACCAGGGGTCTCACGTCTTTTCGTTCTATCATGTCAGACGTAATGATAATGTCATCATTTCCAGCGGGGTAAGAGCTGATCTGCGCTTGCCCCTCATGCCCCGCCAGGAATGGCGGTGAAAGAAGTTACGAGTGCAGTAACGGGACCGAGAAAGCAAATCATCGTTGACTGTAGTGCTGCGGGGGTAGTGAGGGCTCTCGTTCACTGGTTCCAAGTTCTCCAAAGCACACTTATAATTTTGGTGCAAGCGCCCACGCAGGTGTGTGTTTGTGTGTGTGTGTGTGTGTGTGTGTGTGTGTGTGTGTGTAATACGGGAGAATGTTAACGATCTCCTGTAAAATGATTTCCTATATGTCTACATAAGAAGATGTGCCATAACCACAACCCTAGGACAGTCTGCCCCGGTGATAACTGTGAAGCTGAAAGGTTCAATCCCTGCAAAGCCGACAGCCATCAACAGCCTGTTATGCTGTTGAAGTGCTCTCGAGCATTTTCCCGTACCTCCTACCTGCCCATACTTGTCGACAGTGGCTCTGGTTAAAAGAACAAGCTGAGTATCGAAATGAAAATGAGAAGACTGTTTAGCTTTACTGAGGTGTTCACATGGTCTTTTGGCATGGCCTAGGGTGGGAGCTTTTTGATTGTAGCACTGTGAAACATGACCTCAAGTCAGAGGTCATTAAGGTATCTTGGGGAACTGTGTGTTACGCAACCACTGTCCTCCTGGTGAGGTGATGGGGCTCCGTTGTGCTGGAGGAAACACAGTGCCTTCCATCCAAAAGCCTCCCCATTGCTTTAGTCCCTGTGACTTGTTCAGAAGCTTAATCAGAGACATTCAGTCTCTTAATCACCGCGTCCGACGAACTGTCCGAGACGACCGGCAGTTCGGGCTCCGCCAAGTCCCGGGCCAAGTCGACCATTTTCAGACCCAATTAATCATGGCAATGGGAAATGCAGATCATTGAGGGTCTGCGGGGCGGTGAGGAGGAGGTGAGCTGTGAGGGAGAGGGATTCAGAGAAAGCAGAGAGGGGATGAAGGACATCGACCAAGAGAGCGGAGGGGAGGTGGGTGCTGGTGGTGATGGTGGTGCTGGTGGTGATGTTGCCGGGGGAAGCGCACAAATGACAGGAAAGTAATGACTGGTGTAATATCTCCACTAGCGAGAGCCTGGGGGACTCCATGATAGAACGCCACAGAAGTGATTAAGACTGGGAATGTGTCTAACGATTTGCTCGTTATTTGTTGTGAGAGGATTACTACTTCACTTGAGCTCCTTTGTGTGACTTGTGTGTACTCTAAGCTTTATTGAATCGGAGAACGGGCTTGTGCGTCTGAGCGCTGATTGTCTATGTCTCCCGTGTGTGTGTGTGTGTGTGTGTGTGTGTGTGTGTGTGTGTGTGTGTGTGTGTGTGTGTGTGTGTGTGACTCAGAATTATGCTTACAAAACACACCCACCCTTTGGTATTTCAGTGTGTGCACCGCCTACTCAGCGCTACAAATGACAATCCCCAGATTGAGCCACGATAACAATGTGATAACCTTAAAGAGGGCCTTTACTTCAAATCACATTTCGCGAAACAATTTATGGTCGCTCAATTTTTAGCAACAAAAACACGTGAAAATCGCGGTGGGAGAATCTGACATTTGATCTTGACTGAAAATGATTTTGACAACCAGAGCAATGAGCGCGACACCGTCAAAATAATTACCCCATTTACGACGATTAACAACGTTGCGCGTCTCTGCGAGAAAGTGTGAAGTTGTAACCTTGGTTGCCAGGATGTGTGATGGTGGTAACGGGGTCTACCTTGGAGTGACATTGTGTGAAGGGACAGCGGCGGAGCCTTATTTCTACAATGTATGGTGTCTGGCTCAGAGGGGCCCAGCGGCCGCCCGACGGGGGGTTCGGACCGGTGAGGGAAGACTCTGCTGGTCTTATACTCGGTGCATTTCTCCACTTCCTCAGCTTGTGAGTGTCCCCCATTTTTCTTGTTATCTTGGCTTATCCGTACCTTTCACCGCTTCATTTCTCACCGCCCTTCATCTTCACTACAGATTTTACCTATGTGTGTGTGTGTCTCTCTCTCCCTCTCTCTCTCTCTGTCTCTCTCTCTCTGTCCGTCTGTCTCTCTCTCACTCTCATTCTCTCTGTTGGAGCCCATATATCAACTTCACCTCTGTCCTCATCCGTCAGTCAGTCTGGCTCTAGCTTTAACCTTGCGTGTCCTATCCAGTCATCTCTCAC
This sequence comes from Zeus faber, assembly GCF_960531495.2. NCBI lineage: Eukaryota > Metazoa > Chordata > Actinopteri > Zeiformes > Zeidae > Zeus > Zeus faber. Next base: position 25,702,973 of record NC_137193.1, read on the forward strand.
TTTCTCACCTGACTTTTCATCCGTCTAGCCTGCTGTGTTTCTTTGTCATTCTCCACCATCTTTCTCTTGCCCCCCCTCTCCCTCATTCTTTCTGTCTTGGCCTCCCCGGGACTCCTGCCCTCCCTTACACTAAACACTGGTTGTTGTTCCCTAAATAGATAAAGCCTTAAGGAGGTTTCAGGGAAGGACTGTTGGTAAGATAGGGCTGTTTTTTTGCGCCACGAGACGGAGACGGAGACGGAGACACACACACACACACACACACACATACACACACACACACACACACACACACACACACACACACACACACCCATTTTTAGCACTCTACATATAATTTGCTAGCTAGAGAGCAACAGCTGCCATGTTGTTTTCCAAAAAGATAGATTCAAGTTTGTTGTTGACTTCAGGTTGTCTTTAGTGACAAATTAACAATACAGTGGACATTCCATTGGTCTGCAAGGGATACAGTGGTTTATAGATAAGGAGACAAAAAGGGCAGTTCAATAAACTAACGTAACGAGCGAAGCGAACAAAAGAACGGATGGACAAGCGACAGATGAATGGACAAGTGAATGATTGAACAAACAAATGAACAAACAAGCAAACGAACAAACAAACAAACAAGCAAATGGGGTGAAAGGGCGGACGGACGAGTGAATGAACAAACTCTACTCACTGACTAACTAACAAAATGAAAAAATGGAAGAACAAAGAGAAATTGTTCTTCTATGTGCCAGTGTTTTGGTAGATGGAAAAGACAGCTCAATGAAGTAAGTAAGTAAGTAAGTAACTAACTAACTCATTATTTCCTCAAATACAAATCGGTAGTCAAATAAAAACCGGGCCTAATAAATAATAATAAAAATAATAAATGCCGGGGGCAAGGTCGACATGAAAGAAATAAGAAGCCTGCCGAAATACAGACCAGTGAAAAACTGATCGGGGCTGCATCCGCACTGGAACAGCTCCACAGCTCCATCAGAGTGATCTTTTCTCCAAACAAAGCAAATGAAACAGTGCTCTTTTTTTATTATACTTGTATTGAGTTTACACCGTTTCCTGCTGCTGTGGAGCAGATCGCTTCTTGGGGCAAATGCCCCACTCTCGCTCTCCAGCACTCCACAGCAGGAAGTGCTGCGTTCAAGGGAATATTGGAACTGTAATTTCCCCTCAGCTACCAGCACAAGTGCAACTTTTAGAGTAGCTACGAGCTCTCCCATGGCATGGCACCCAGACGGACTTTCGATTTCAAATTCATACTAAAATATGAAGGCCTGATACCCTCTGCAGTTGAGGTAAATACATGCCCCGGTCACTATTTCAGGTAATACGGTAACTAACAAACAAACTGACTCACGAACAAACCAACCAATCAATCAACAAATCAACCGACGGACGGAAGGACGGACGGACGGACGGACGGACGGACGGAGGAGCAAACTAATAAACTAATAAACTAAAGAACTAGCAAGCTAAATCAATATATAAACAAACAAACAAACAAATAAAAAAATGGGAACAATGACAAAATGCTCTTCTCTATGCCTGTGTGTTGGTAATTTTTGTGTGTTTAAAAGTGTGGAGAATATCATTTATCCCCCGTCTAATCCTGACTGATGCTCAACAGATTGTTGGCTTATCAGCAGGTGCAGCAGCTTCCGCTGACTCTGATTACATAAGGCTTTCGCTCCTTTCCTCTGTCACTCTTCCCTTCCTTCATGTCCTTTTCCTTTTCTCCCTGCACGCTCGTGCCATCTTTTACCAGCCCTCTTTGCTACCCTTTGTTTCTTTGTCTCTCTCCTCCTCCTCCCCTCTTCCTCCCTCCCTCCCCATCTCTCTCTCCCTCTGGGCCCTCACCAGCAGCTGTCAGCCAGTAGTGTGAGCACAAGGGGAGATGATCTATGAGCTTCTACACTGGAGCAATTAGCCAAAAGTGATCCAGCAGAGAGAGAGGAGGGCATATGAGAGAGGGAGAGAGAGAGGGAGATAGTGCTAGAGGGAGGAAAAGGACGGCGCATGGAGAAAGAGAGAGGGAAAAACACAGCCAGAGAAAGCGTATTTCACAGACAGGGAATGAGGAGGAGCGCTGGTAGCCGAAGAATGAGAGAGCAAGAGAGAGAGAGAGAGAGAGAGGGAGAGAGAGAGCGAGAGAGAGAGAGGGGGGGGGCGATAGAGAGAGAGCGAGAGAGAGAGCGAGAGAGAGAGAGAGAGAGAGAGAGAGAGGGGCAGAGGGAAGAGACAAAGGAATGGAGAGAAGTGAGAAGACGGTGAGAGATAAAGAGTGGGGAATAAATAACAAGAGAGGCCAATGAAAGAAAAAAGATGGATGGGGAGAGCGGTGGAAGGAAGGAGACATTAACCGAGGAGTCAGACAAGAAGCGAAATAAATAAAGACAGACAGAGGTGATTGCATGTGTGTCAGTGTGTGTGTGTGTGTATATGTGTGTGTGTGTGTGTGTGTGTGTGTGTGTGTGTGTGTGTGTGTGTGTGTGTGTGTGTGTGTGTGTGTGTGTGTGTGTGTGTGTGTGTGTGTGTGTGTTGGGGGGTTGATAAACATATAAGAAAGCAGAAAATAAATAGATTGGGTGAGTGCGGGAAGATGGAGGTGGGACCCCCATGGGAAGTAGGGAGGAAATGAAGAGTAATTAGAGGCAGAGATCCAGAACAGTCAGAGGGATCGACCGAACAGCTGTGTGTGTGTGTGTGTGTGCGTGTGTGTGTGTGCGTGTGTGCGTGTGTGCGTGTGTGCGTGTGTGCGTGTGTGCGTGTGTGCGTGTGCGCGTGTGCGCGTGTGCGTGTGTGTGTGTGTGTGTGTGCGTGCGTGCGTGTGTGTGTGTGTGAGTGTGTGTAGAAGGTGCAGAAACTAAAGTGAGGGATGGAGGGTAGGAGAGAGAGGAGGAATAAGGGTGCGAGTGAGGAAAGGAAGTAGGAGGAAGGGAAGACGTAATGAAGATGGTGGTGGCTGCAGGAAGTAGGGACACACGTACCGACTCCACACTACCGAAAAAGTAATAATGAGAAGGAGGGAAAGTGAAATGGGGCTGCCAGATGAGTGGAGAGCGGGCGGCAATCACAGCATGACTTTGTGTTTAACTGCTTTTCATCCCTTGCTTCAGCCTCTCTCCTTTTTCTTAGCTCAAGATTATTCACACCGCTCTATAACCTCCCCTGCCTCGAATCAGTCAGGCACTGGGATCCCATATGTCCTATTAAGAGGGGAATGCAGGTTGCAGATGGGGACTGGGAACATCTGTGTATCCTGGTGTCCAATTGCAGATGTCCCCGTTTGTGTGTGTATGTGTGTGTGTGTGTGTGTGTGTGTGTGTGTGTGTGTGTGTGTTTTACTACTGTTTTAATACTTGTGTGGACCAGTCTCCGAATTGACATTTTTTTTATAGTTCATAAGTGCACTAGAACCATGGGTCCTCACTTTCCAGGTGTATTTACTCTACCTCACTTTGATACAAGTACAAACATGTGTGTTTGTATGTGTGTGTTTTGTGTCATTAGTTGCCTAACCCCCCCCCCCCACACACACACACACACACACACTCACACACACACACACACACACACACACACACACACACACACACACACACACACACACACACACACACACACACACACACACACACACACACACACACACGTGCCCGCGCATTACAACCAGTTACAATGTCTGTCAGTGCAGATCAGCCCCATCTCCTGCCACCGCCACCAGGCAGGCCACGGGCCCTCCTCCGCCCGGGTCCCTGTGGAACCCGACAGTCTTGGCTGTCTGTCTCAGCTCACTGGGCGCCTGGGGGGGCCCTGGTATCTGACAGCAGGTCCCCAACGCTACGCCTTGCTCTGACCATCTGTCCGGGAACTGAACCGAGCACTGCTGCTGACAAAACATTCTCCCAGCATGTTGCCATTTTTTCTGCTTCTTCCTTTCCATTCAGGAATAAAGCTTCAGGTAAGCAGGTTGAAACTGTGGCTGTTTAGTGGTTGGGACCAGAGGGCAGATCCGGGCTAACTAAACTAAAAGGTCCTGTGAGGATTATATAGATAATTATTTCAGAATTATTTCAGAATTGCTTGGAGTCATTCAAGTATAATAATTCAAGATCGGTGATTTGAGCGAAATAATGATGATAATGAAAACCATTTGGCTGAGGAGTGGTCGTGAGACTTCAAGGCCTAAACTGATGACCCAAAACAGAAATAGAGTATAATAATTACCAATTTTTATGAAATGATTTTGGTTTGTCTGCTTTATTATTATTAATATTCAACTGTGTTCTATTAATGTAAAGCACTTTGATTTTAGACGTTGTGTATGAAAGGTGCAATACAAATAAAGATGAGACCATTGAGCCATGTAGGGTATCTCTGTTTCTATCGGCCTTCTGAAGCTGCCGGAAGTCATTTAAACCCATGCTCGTGCACAGTGACTCCTGGACACACGGACTGGGAATATGAGCGGGGGCCACATTTACATATCCCTCTCGCGGAACCAAGTACAAGGTTTGGTTCCAAGCTTCTGTTTTGTCAGAGGCCCTTCCCTTGACAAAGCCTGACATACAACATAATACAATTAAACATCGGGGCTCAGCGGGAAAGGAATTATTGATGCAGAAAATTGATTTTTGCAATGAAAAGTAATTGAAACAAGCCGTTTTCTTGTGAGATTATGGGTCTCAAACTGGAATTACACCTGACTGTGAGCAGCTTTATTGTGCATGGGTATGTATGTATGTATGGGTTTATAGGTTTTTAATGGATGGATCCAGGTCTCATTGGCTGGCCTACTTCCTCAATCTACGCATTTCGATTTAGACACAAGCAGACCAGTTAATATGAGAAACTTTGGTGCTAATGTGACGTTGTTTATGATGGTATCTGGGCTCTCCAAACAGTCCTGTAATTAAACATCAGCTTCTGCATTGATGCAAAAAGTATTTTTTCGCTTGTTGCAATTTTAGTCCCAGTGTAATGGTAATGTAATAATGGATATTAATACATAACACATAATACATATTAAATGATGTGACAGCGGCTCAGAGGTCAAACAGCGTGGGTTGTGGCAAGAAGTATACTGTAAGAAGTGAATCTGTAACTTTCTGGAAATTCCAACAGAAAAAGGGACTTTTTTTATACAATATTGTGAGTATTAAACAATTTATTGCCTTAATGTTTTCATTTTTGTATGGTGATTTAGTTTTGTTGTTTGCTTACTTCGCTCGTTTTCTCATTTTGTATCAATAGAATAATAAAAAGTGAATAAGGGCATTTCTGTCTCGCCACTAACAACCAGCATGAAAGGCATCAAAGTGGGAATCACACAGGTGGTGCTGGTCAGTGGCAAGCAGACATCAGTGGTGGTGTAGCACCGTCAGAATAACGTTGTGCTCTGGTGAATTCTGTCAGCCTTGACTTTTTTATTGTATGCCTCTCCTCACAACACGCCCTTTGACCTCCCACTTCCTCCTTCTCCCTCCTTCCCGGTGGGGCTCCTCCTCTGCAGACAGCAACTTCATCCTGGCCAACGCCCATGTGTCCCAGGGCTTCCC
>NC_137193.1:25713533-25748533 GCF_960531495.2 Zeus faber
ATTATAAATAACTACACAATTGATGACTTATTTTTAATATATGGTATTGCAGTCAGTTTTATTGATGAAATGACCAATGATCCATGTTTCAGATTAAAGAATTTATGACTTATTCTTCTAAACAAGGCTACAATACAACTCTCTTCTGCCCTATCCATACTTCCAAAATACATGTCTAAATAACATACCTAAAATAAAATAAAATCCTGAACTATGTGGACTGCAGGCATAAATGTGGTACCTACAGAATACAAGCATCTGTGAAAATACAACTGTGGTGTCAAGACATTATGTGGGCATTCCTGAGTAAGTTCAACAGGAGATAGACCATAGCAGAAAATACTATGAAACAGTATTTTGACCATTCCCGGGCAGGCTTGGGTAGAACATGTTAAGGCATTTATTCTTGTGTTTGTTCCCTGTCAACAAAACTCAGAGGTTACATTGCACCAAGAGCCCGGCATTGAGCCTTCTTGTGAACAAACTCATTTAAAATTTCTTTAAAGTTTAATTTTTCTAGCTAACTGATTTTCAATTGAAAGGATTGCAAGGCTGTTCAACCTGTCTTGGCACATTGTAGATCTTAGATAGTTCTTTATAAGTTTCAGCTTACTCAAGGCATGTTCCCCTCCAGCAACTGTTACAGCCATTGTACAGAAGAGTCTCAGTGCAATGCACACCTCTACCAAAAATGCTCTGCAGCTGCATCTTGTAGATGGCATTTAGGAGCGCTACAAGAGAAGGACCATCTGAAAAGGTGGCACCATATATCGTCTTTAGATCTCGCACTAAATTTTCAAATCCATCTGTGAGATCTTTGGAGTACTTGTTTCTCAATTTGTGGGAAGATACATGAATTTGGTTTTCAGTCATTTTCCTAAATGTAAGTATTGGTGAAAAAACTCCTTGTGTATAGCTGCAATTTTGTGGAACCGCATGTCCAAATTACTGATATACTATCCAGAGACACATAAAACACTGTGTTGTGAAATCCAGTGTCTGGCTTCTGTTCATTTGCTATGTCATCTTCAGTCTCATCAGGGAAACATTTTATTTTTTTCTGGCGGCTCCTCTGTTTACTGTGAAACTGACTATTCACCCCCCATTTCATTTGCCACCATGGCGGCTTCTGGCAGAAGAGCGTCCCATTGATTACGCATTTGGCCAGCATTTGTTCTTGTAGTGCCTTAATGTGAGCTGCTTCAGGGTCCAGAGAAATACGTATTTCCTGACTGGAATTATGCTTCTATTTTCAACACATTGCAAAACCTTAACCCAGAAAGTGAGCAGGAATATTGCTTTGAAAGACATGAAGTGGCTTTACAGACTTTTTGCCGCAGATTTGTTTTTTTTGGTCAGGCTGCAGGTAGAAGCATGTCAGAAGCATGTCTAGGGCCTCGATAATAGAGGGTAAATTAGTTGCCACTGGTCGGACCGCAGCAATCACGCACTCCATCGTCTGAAAGGCGGTTAAGACAGCAGCCGGTCCTTTCCTTGAGAATGGCCCATCGCTCTGGGCTGGCACTGAACAGATTGTAAAGACGTTTCACACAGGCAAAAAAGGTTGATACTTCTGAGGACAACTGAGCTGCATGAACACCCACAAGATTAAGAGTATAGGAGGCGCAAGGTGAGTATGTGGCCGGGGGATTATTTTGCAGTATGTGTGCTTGAACTCCCTTCACTTTCCCTGACGTATTTGCGGTATGGCATGGGTATAGGGTATGGTATGTTGATACCATGCCCTTCCAATGCACTCAAAATCATTCTTTCTAGCCAAGTCTTTCAATTCAAGAAAATGTTCAATTATTTCCCATTATTTCCTTAATTTTGCTGTATCTCTCTCTGTTTCCTTACTTTCCTTTTCTGGAAACCCAATTTCGTTTTTTGAGGGGGGGGGGTAGTGGTTATCTCTTGTAAAAGCTGCTACATGCCGGAGCAACTGTCAGATCAGTGTTATTTTTTTTTGTCATTTTTTTTTCTCCTCATGGAGGATGGACCAAACCATGCGCATTATGGGAGGGGGGGGGGGGGGGGGTAGAGATGCCTGTTCTGATTATGGTTATGCATTTTAATTTTCATCACATATTGTGATTCAACATTTTTGTCTAACAAAAAAATAATTTTCTCAACATTTAGGGGCCCCTTCCAAGCTAGGGTCCCATAAATGATTCATGGTTCCCCCCCCCATAACAACGCCCTTGGCCCCCCTGCATCCAAAATGGCGTAGTGCGTACTAGGTACAGTACTACTTACATAAATGTGAGTACTCTGCCCCCTTTACCACAAATTTGGTCAATTTTCTCTGTTCATGTTTCCTACTTTTTGTTACACGTTCTTTTACAACATTTCTTAATTTTGTGTATTTTGTGACGATGCCACACGCTTCCGCGCCATAGTTTGGCCCAGGCCTATTTCAGCAGCCAATGGCTCCAGCTCTACCTGCTTTGCTGCCTGCTTGCTTTGCTGTGTTGTTGCACTCCCTCCACCTCCCCTGCATCCTGCTGTTGGGCTCTTCTCTTCTATCCAATGGGGGGATTCAAGCTCATCACTCCTATATTGCTATCACATTAAGTATGTCTATGTTTGCAGTTCATCTTACCAGGAGTGATGCCAAACTCAAACCATGCAAAATAAAGAAAATCGAAGAGTTGTCTGTTCAGAATGTGGTTGCGGCCACTATAACTTGTTTAATTTGTTTAACTTACTCAGATTTATCCACACTACTGACAATTGGCACAAGAATGCGTTTTTATGTATTTTTTTTTTTTTTTACAGTCGGGTTCTTGGGCCGACACCCGCACAGTGACGTCAACGTCCGCCGTGGTTTGCGCGGGCGCGGGCGTCCGAGGGTGGGGAGCGGGAAGCGCTCCAACGGCGCGTTTTCTCACAAACTCCTCTCCTCTCACGTCTGCCCTTCCAGGCTTTTGAATTACCTTCAGCGATGTTAATAGGCAGAGATCAAACAATGGAAGACAAAACAGCTCCTGTAAAGAAACACATTTCCTAAAAGGCTTTCCTTTAAGGACATTACCTCAGTCGAGAACAAAGGGTGCCCACAAGGGAAGAGTGAAGGTCAGGCTGTGTGTGTGTGTGTGTGTGTGTGTGTGTGTGTGTGTGTGTGTGTGTGTGTGTGTGTGTGTGTGTGTGCGTCTGTGTGCGTCTGTGTCTGTGTGTGTGTGTGTGTGTGTGTGTTAAGTCAGCAAACTGATTGTTCTCATCTCTTGTTGTCGGCCCCTCCTGGATTTGGCTAATTACTCTCATTACTGTAAATAACGGCAGAACAACAAACATAGTTATTTTTTGCCAAAATAACGAAGTGCTTTCCATACAAAAGAAAAGGGCTGATGCAGCGGGCTGTCCCGACACATGAAAGGTTTTCTTTTTTTTAAGGGAGATATTCAAACTTTTTCACCTTATTGTTCCAGTGCTGAAGTAGAAGTTGACTTAATGTTCCGAGTCTGCGTTTGTGTTTCCGAGCAGTGATTTGGACATTTGCGGAGGTGAAATCTGTCAAGGACGCACACACACACACACGCACACACACACACACATACATAGATAGTCATCCATTTATAGACACACACACACACACACACACACACACACACACACACACACACACACACACACACACACACACACACACACACACACACACACACACACACACACCATAGTAAACTGGCTGTAATCCTATGTGACTTCTCCTTGTATCTCCTCCCGGAAAAAGGGGAAATCCGACCTCTGTCGTCCGCTCCGCTCCTCCTCTCCTCCTCTTCCCGTCCCCTTCAGCTCGTTCCGCCGCTCAACCTCATCTTCCTCTCCGATCCCCGTGTTCTCCTGTGTTCTTCCTTCCTCAGCCCCCTCGGTCCTTTGCCTTCGCCCTGGTCATCTTAATTATTCTCACCGCTCTGCAACACTCCCGATAATATCCCTTCTTCCGTTCGATCGTTCCTGTCTTCCCTCCTTTCTGCGCTTCCCCCGACGCCCTTGTTTCTTCTTGGGGTCGATTTTCTACCTCACCTTGATGTGTAAAGGACAGCACTTAAATTCCATTGGAAAAGGCCGAAGTGCCTTGTTTTAAGAAGAAAATATGTTTTACTGTAGTTGTCATCGGGACTGACATTGGAATAATTTTCCAATACAGTAGATAAATTAAAAAAATAGAGCACAATCAGGAAAATGGTCAGAGGTAATGTTAAAGAGAGTGACTTTATAATGCTGAAGCTTTTTAAATGTGTGTGCTGACTAGTATACAGGCTGAAACTCAGTTTATGGTTCTGCAAGACCTTCTACAATGTTGAAAAAATGAAATGATATTTATATGTTTTAAACATATAAATACACATATAACATATAAAACAGATAAATAGCTTACATTGAACATACAGTAATTCAGTATATATATTCATTGAATATTTTATATATATTTTTTATATTTATAATATTTATATATATATATAGGGTTTTTTTTCATATCCTCAATTTTTTCGAACTATTACGTTTTTTTTTATGCTTTACCTGGAGTGAAACGCACAAAACTTTCCAGAACAAATTCTTAGTATATGTAAATCAACCTGGTGGAATAAACTGACTCTAATTCTGATTGTAAATATTTTTAAAATATATTAAAAAAATGCTGAAGCTTTTTAAATGTGTGTGCTGACTAGTATACAGGCTGAAACTCAGTTTATGGTTCTGCAAGACCTTTTACAATGTTGAAAAAATTAAATTATATTTATATGTTTTAAACATATAAATATACATATAACTTATAAAACAGATAAATAGCTTACATTGAACATACAGTAATACAGTATATCTATTCATTGAATATTTTATATATAGTTTATATATTTATAATATATATATATATTTTTTTTTTTTTTTCATATTCTCAATTTTTTTCGAACTATTACATTTTTTTTTATGCTTTACCTGTAGTGAAATGCACAAAACTTTACCAGAACAAATTCTTAGTATATGTAAATCGACCTGGTGGAATAAACTGACTCTAATTCTGATTTTAAATATTTTTAAAATATATAAAAAAAATATTCCCACTTATGTTAATTATATATATATATATATATATATATATATATATATATATATATATATATATATATATATATATATACACACACACACACACTTTTTTTTTCATTTTTCTTAGTTCCCCCTTATTACTTTTTCTTTCCCTCCCACCCTCCTTCCCCAATCTGCCCTACTACCTATGTAACCCCCCCCCGCCCCCCCAACACACACACACACACACACACACACACACACACACACACACACACACACACACACACACACACACACACACACACACCTAACCTCCATTGGTTAGAGCAGTGAGGGGAAATTCATTAGATCTAAAAATAAGTAGGTTTCTGTCTCCACGCTCCCGCCGTGTCGTGTCCCCCAAGGCTGCACCGCATTATGGATGGGTCCTGTCTGTTCTTTTCATCTGGGGCCACATGCACACACACACACACACACGCACACACACACACACACGCACAAAATACTTTAACGTACTTTAAGAGGATGCTCTGAAGGCTGTTTTCTCTCCTGTTCCCCAGCCCTAATATCGCTGACGTTTCCTCCTAACCAAACTGGCCTCGGTGTTTCCTGCATAAAACAGCAGTCGCAGTGGAGCGATAATAAAGCCTGATTCACAATACGACAAACAACCAGAACAAGCCGCAAGTCCATTCGCTCCTACAGGCTCCTGGATGCGTCTAAAACATGGTGTCAAACTCATATTCACCCTGGGCCACATCAGCAATATGGGTGCCCTCAAACAGCCGGTTGTAACTGTAAGACTGTATAAATTAAGCTACTCCTAACATATTGAATAACTGTCTCTGCATTTGATTATTATTTATTCAAGTGTACAAATATTGGACATGCATTTACATAAATGTAATAATATATGTAAGAACATTGCTCTGTGTTATTATAACATAAATCTCCTTAATTTATCAGGTTAAAAATGCCACATTACTCCATCAATCAAAGGTCAAACTTTTCAAGTGAATAACAAAGACAAATATCATCAAGCACAAGTTATCACATCAACTTTGTTCAAAACTTTTGTCACAGTTGAGAGGGGCAGAACTATGGTACAACAAATAATTGTGAGCTTTTACAAAAACAAATGGCTGCAGACAGCCTTGCAGAGGGCATACATCCAACTAATGAGAGATGGTTTTGATGACAGTAATCGTTTGGCTGCGTGAACACATACACCCGTAAACACACTGAATACATTTCTACACATACAAAGTCGTATATGTAATGAACTCAAACTAGCAATACAGGTTGTCTCAGTTCACAGCTATATTGGTCAAGTTCTGGGTGAAGTTGATGAGGTGATGCACACATTGCAGGTGTGCCGTTGGTAGATAGCCCCACCAGCCTTTCCCAGGGTAATTTTGTTTTACTTACGGACCTCTCCACCACATCAAAAATCATGCATGTCAGCTACATCCAAGACCTCCTCACTGACAATGAAGTCTGCATTCACGCCTCTTATACAAATGGATAGATGCGCTGTATCAGTGTTGTCCGTGCTTTCATCAACAGCCCATGAAAAAGCCAGGTAAGCTCGGCCGGCTGTGTTGTCAGATGGCCTGCTAGATCCTTAACTCGGTCTGCGGTGGTGTTTCTAGACAAACTGACATTTTTTTTAAGTCTCTATCCGGTTGGGGCACGCCTGCTCACATACCTTTAGCGTGCACCGCTTCAAAAATGCACCCTCTGAAAAACCCTTGGAAGCTCGGGCGGTTTTCTTCTGCCACAAGAAAGCTTAGCCTTCACCGCTGCATAATTTTTGGCTGTAGCTTTTGTAAACATATTCTGCTGCGATTTCAGTCCGCCTTTTAATTCTTGGACAACAAAGATGTTTTTCTTGGAGGCTAAACTTCGCATACTTGGCTCCGTGTTTGTTGTCAAAATGCCGACGTGAATTGTATTCCTCCATCAGCGAAGCTGCCTGCTAACACAGAAGACATACATGTGCTTCAAGGTTTTTCTCCTTGAAGCCCAAACATGTATTCGCTTTCCCATCTTTCATCAAATTGCCTCCCCTCTGCATTAATTTTTCTCTTGTTGGACGTTTTGGGATTATTTGTAGATCTTTTTCAACGCCATCACTCGTTAGAAAACCGCTTTAGTTAAACGACGATATGGAAACACTGCAATCTTGCCGTCGTTTCGCGAATCATAAAATGGACATGTATTGTAGGAGATTAAGTTTACGGTCACTTGACGCTGTAAAGCCGCATAGACTTTTATTTGAAGACAATCATTTGCCTTTTAAGCTCTCGCGGGCCACAAAAAATTATCTGGCGGTGAATCAATCAATACATCTGTTTTTATGGAAATTAATTGTGTGTATTTTTTCACAAATTGCCAACTATATGTTTTAAACTCTCATTAATGGGAAATGGTAAATTTTAAGCTGAGTGAACTACTCACTGTTGTTGTGGAAAAGACAAGCTCTTCCATTTTCCCTGACATATTTTGGGATGCCAAATTTATAAGCAGTTCATCCGACGACCACTAGTGGGAGGATCCGACTTTCAGATACTAAAACAGACTAGGTGTGAAGCGCACTTAAAACACCGTTTTATTTTATTTCACCGCACTATTTCTGTTTTGTATTTATAATTTTTTTGGGGATATTTGTATATATTTGCCAATTTTATTTTATTTTAACTGAAAATGTTACTTCACTTTTTTATTCTATTTTATTTTATTTTATTATTTTTGTTATTTTGCATTTTTTGTCACTGTTAAGCTTTTTATTTTATTTTATGCTCATGGTCTGCAGGGAAAAGCATCAAATCTCACCAGAACAAATTCATAATATATGTGCATAGTTCTAATGTGCATCAGCCAAATGGTGACTGTTTGGCAACTGTGTGTGTGTCTGTGTGTGTTTGTGTCATCCGCACCTTTCCAGAGCGCCGATGGGGCCGAGTGAAAGCTGGCTCTCCGTTCAGCTCGACCCGTATGCGGAGCAGCACCGTCCTCTACCACATCTCCGGACACCTCCACAGCCGTGAGAAGAAGAGCAAAATCAAACTCAACAAGGTTTAGCACACAGTTGGATAACCTGACACCCCCCCCCCCCCACACACACACACACACACATACACACACAGGAGCCTCGGCTGTGGTTACTGATTTGTAGTAACTGGGTGGAGAGGAAGCTGAAGCCCTCTCTGGAGAGGAGCCACCGTTGGCATAACACTGGCACTGTCCATTTATTCCATTTACTCCATTTACTCAATTTATTCCACTGCATAGGCACACACTAAGACTGTTCTGAGGTAAAAACAATAGTCATTTATTTCAATAGTTTTACCATCTAGTATTAGTGCATTTGGTCATCTAGCAAACACTTTTGCCCAAAGCATCCATGATTCCATTATTCATACACTGCCGCAGCCATCAGGAGCAGTAAGGTGTTCAGTGTGCCACCAGGATCAAACCAAGGATCAAACCCTCAAGTGTGCGATTACTAGACAGCCCCCTGTGCCTCCTGAGCCACTGCATATTAAAGCTGGAAGCTGCTGCTTGGCAGGCAAAAGCAGAGCCTGTTACCATGGCAACACATCAACTGATTTTTTTTTAAGTCAACTTGGATTGTAGGCACTAGGCAGTGTAGCCCACTATTTTGAGCTATTTTGAGACATATTGAGTTACTTGAGTTGGAAATTATCTTTGTATTTTATTAATTGGAATTTTATTTGAAATTCTGAGATTAGAAATGTGATTAGATGATTTTAGGTGATTTTATTAGACATTTTATTGGACGCTAAAAACAGTAGTCCACTGTTCTTAAATCGGGTTAGAATTAACCGTCAGCATGCCTCCGCTATCGACAGCTCTTTCTGCAGCCAGGTCGGACGAAGCTGAGCACAATTTGTTTCCTGATGGAGCTTTGCTATTGAGCTTCATATTGGCCCTTTACAAACTGGCACTGTTTTTGGTCGGATAGCTTGAGCTCCTCTGGTTTCCCAGCTATTGGCATTCAAATATCGGTAAAGCAAGAGGCGTTGCGCTGATTAACGCCGAGTTCTTTTGGGATTGAAATATTACCTGGATAAAATGTTATCCAGGCAATATGAATTGTGAATATCCAACCTCCAGGATGGATAAATGGTTGATGCAACATGGTGCGGGAAGCTGCTAGTTAATCTTATGTGTTTTTATATGCTATTAGATAACTAATGTTAATTACAAATGTCAATGAATTTGTATTATATAACTAATGTTAATTATCTTCCATTACCTTGCTTACGCGTTATCATTACTAACAGGTGAACAAGCTTCTCAGGCAGCAGAACTGCTTTTGCGACCTTGGTTTTTGGGGGTCGGTACTCAATGAATGTGTTTGCTGCGTGCGATTACACTTCCGGCGTCAGTGGTTTTTAGCTACGACACACCCATCAACCGACAAAGAGCTGCAAACAGACCTGGCCAATGCCACTAAAATGCTCATGAGAGATCTTTATTCCATTTTCACTAAATTGATTTCGCAGAAAAGGCCCAAGGAAAGAAGTATGAATTCAGGTATTGAGTTAAGTAGGTGTACACTTTTCTTCTGAATTTTTTGGGCAAATTCTTCTATGCAAAATGGTCATGGCTCACCCAACCAATGAAACTCCGACAAAGACCGGGAATGCGAAATCCCTTTAATTCACCACTCATAATTAGTTAATGGTCACATATTCTAGTATGTTTGGGTTAAAAAAAATCGATTTCCAAATTGATAAGAAAATTGCAATATCAATACTTTGTTTGGAAGTTAAGGGGCCATTTTCCTTACCATAGTCACAATAAAATATAAACATTTCTGAATTAGACTAAAATTTTTTGTTATGCACATCAGAGAGTACTGAAAAGGTGGCTTCAATTCTCGTTATGTATAAAATAATATAATAATCAATATTTGAATTGTGGGATCCAGCCCAATACCCAGCCCTAGTAATTAATAATATAATGATTAAATTAATTAGTGAGACCTTATATTTACAGGTAAAATGAGTCATCTCAAGTAAGTTATACGTAAATCTGCGTTTAAGTGTGATCCTACAGCTCTCTATCTTTGCATCGTCCCCTCTTAGAATGTTTTCGGGGACCCCCCTGCTCTCCCGGAGTACAAGGTGGCGGATGCCAACAAGTCCAAGTTCATCTTGCTGCACTTCAGCACCTTCAAGGCCGGCTGGGATTGGCTCATCCTGCTCGCCACCTTCTACGTGGCCGTGACGGTGCCGTACAACGTGTGCTTCATCGGCGACGACGACCTCACCCGCACCACCACCGTCAGCGACATCTCCGTGGAGATTCTGTTCATCATTGGTTGGTGGTGGTGGAAATATTATGCAACTTTTTAGAAGCGGTTTACAGGTTGGCAACCATGCGTTGGCTCAGACAAAATGGTTGGCAAATTGTAATCATTTTATAATTGACGGATATTGATCCTAAAAATTATAACCCATATTTCAATAATATGGAAGTGATATCCAGAAAGTTGGAAACATTAATTAACAGAAATGATTTTTTTGGGTTATATTTAACATGTTTTTTTAAACAGTTTGTCTTGTTTTGATGTAAATAACGCCATCTTGAATATCTTGACAGAATTCTAACGTTTTTTGTACAATTTGAACTATGTTTAACAATATGAGAACATTTTGCTGACAAGCCTGATAGCTACATTTTTAGTTTGAAACAGATTTTTTTTTTTTTTACATATGAAAAGTGGTTCACAACGGGATAACCAGACCGAAAGAGATGCTTGACAATAGCCAAAATGTAGTTGCCCATTTGTTAAACAGTCTGAAAAAGTGTTTACTTTTATCAGCAGGATCACAATACAAAACTATATTTTTTGACCTCTGAAAACATAGAAAATCCTCAATGGATAGGCGATAGTTATGTTTTTTTTCTGATACATATTTGGTGTTAAATGTTGCCTTTTTACCGCTACAAAAATGTCTTAAATAGGCTTCTGTATTCTAGTATTCCTTTCGGTAGTCTGAAAAAGTGTTTACTTTTATCAGCAGGATCACAATACAAAACTATATTTTTTGACCTCTGAAAACATAGAAAATCCTCAATGGATAGGCGATAGTTATGTTTTTTTTCTGATACATATTTGGTGTTAAATGTTGCCTTTTTACCGCTACAAAAATGTCTTAAATAGGCTTCTGTATTCTAGTATTCCTTTCGGTAGTAGTTTGAGCATTTGTCTGTACTGTGGTGTGCATTGTCAGGCCCTTACATATAAACTCATCTCAGCTGACTCTGACTGTCTTCTACTCCTTACTTCCAGACATCGTCTTCAATTTTCGCACCACCTACGTCAGCAAGTCGGGCCAGGTGATTTTCGATGCGCGGCTGATCTGCATCCACTACATGACCACTTGGTTCATCATCGACCTGGTGGCGGCGCTGCCCTTCGACCTGCTCTATGCCTTCAAAGTCAGTGTGGTGAGTAACTCCGCCCCCTTCCAGTACAGAATAAACCTCGAGGAGTTATGGTACGTTCACATTATTCAGCCTGTTGAACGAAAAAGAGAAATAGATGGATGGAGGGATGAATAAAGTAGATGTATGTATGTATGTATATGTATGTATGTATGTAAATCCTTTGATTATCTCGACAACCATCCATCGGATCTCCATCACATTAGTTGGGTGTATCCCTTGGGCCCCAAGGACAGGTTGTGCAGTGTCGAATTTGGTGCAAATTGGACACACAGCACGTGTAATATGAATCAACTTTGAATAAACAAGCAAGCAGCGTGCCGCTCCACTCTGTGCAGCAGCGGGGCGGGGCTTCACAGCTGTGTGACTGAGTCACTTACGTCCGCAGTGCAGCCCGTATAGAAGCAGTGCAGCCCGTTCCGAAACAGTGCAGTAGGGGTGGGCGCTACGGCAAAATTTGGTTTTGACCCAATACCAAGTAATACCAGGGCCAAAATCACCCAAAACAAGTTGTTATTATTGGTTTGGAGAAATGGCAAACGGGGACACGCAGCGGATCACTTTCACCGATTGCTTTCACATTCCATTTCATTTAGCAGACGCTTTTATCCAAAGCAACTTACAATTGTTCAAACACCGACGGACGCAGCCATCAGGAGCAATTAGGGGTTAAGTGTCTTGCTCAAGGACACTACAGCATGCTAGCAGGAGGAGCCTGGGATCCAACCAGCAACCTTTAGATTACTAGACGACCAGCTCTACCTCCTGAGCTACCATCCCCATGCTTCTCTGCTGGTGTTGCGCGTGGGGGCGTCTACGTAACGTGCGTGCGGAAAGGATCTCCCGTTCGCCACACAGCGACGGGCACCAAGCAAGTGTTAGTGAGGAACTATATTGAGAGAAACTGATCCCTTTTTTTTTACTATCGATCCTATTGACGCTAGAATCAATCTTCAAAACGTGAGGGTAGTCGGTATTATCGACACTTTTCGTATCGACCCGCCCACCCCTACAATGCAGCCCATTCCAAAACAGGCATGTTCTGAACGGGCACAGTACGAGTAATAATAAAATGAACAATAAACAAGAAAAAAATGGCAAAATAAAATAATAACAATAAAAATAATAACAATGTTAATTCAACCATACATACAAGTAGGCACTAATTACCTGCTTATTAATTACCACTAATAAGCACAACATATGTACTTCTATTTGTTTGCTCAAAGGAAAAATACAATAAACAATAAATTCCTTTCATTCTCCATATTAAATGAAAAGTAAAGAAGAAGAAACAACCTCATAATCTGCTCCAATGGTCTATAGAGTTTGCCTTTAAGTGAGGCTGAGATACCGTGATTTTCTCATAACGGACATACAGTACAATATAACCCGACATGGAAGACCCAGTTTGACCAGTTTGAGATTCCATAACAGCAGATAACATCGGATTGTTTCTGACCGTGCTACCCAGGCATTCGTCTTTGATTCTCAATGTATTGATTTCATATCAATCAAAACATTTCGTTAAATCCATTTTTATTTTCCTTGTTTGCTGCAGTCAAACACACAGTTCTCCCCCAACCACTGCATGAAACAAAGAGCCATTAGGTGGAATTCCTCTCCTTCTCAACGTCCCAATGGCTGCTCTTTAATGTTCGGGGGATTTGGTTCACTTTGCCCCAGGAAGCGTTTGCCTTTCCCATCTCTAATTGGGAGACAGAGAATATCTGAGTGCTTTTCGTGCAGCAGTTAATTTTAGGTCAGCCACTGTAACCGAAATAGCAAATTTGCCCAGTACTGTATATTGGGTGGATGTACATAAACTTCAATTTGGATTAGATGTATCGAATGTGTAGCTCTTTTCTCACTCATACTATAGTACAACACACACACACACACACACACACAAACACACACAAACACACACACACACACACACACACACACACAAATATACACAGTATTGTATGAACAGAGAGGAGTAGAGAAATAAATAGAAAATAGAAAATAAATATAAAAAAACAAACCAAAAATGAACAGAAGGAAGGAAGGGACATGTGCACGCTACCTAACTTTGTTTGCATGAAGGTGCTGATAGATGAATAACAGGAAACCTGACAGTGAAATAAGTGGAAAGAATCAGAGCTGAATTGAAAGCAAAGCAGCACTGAAACAGATGTGGGCCAGGTAAAGACCGGATGGTGTCTGGAGGGCTGGGTGGATGGGGGGCATCGCCTACTGTAGCGCTACGACAGGGTGCTCGGGGCGATCGGGCCCCACTTGGTTCTCCTGGACTTTATTAATGGAAATGCCAGGCACTCCCGGCGGATCAGGATTTGGGCACGTGGACGGCGGAGGAGCCGTGGCCTCCTCCAGGAAGCAGCGTGCCGGGCCAGTAATTGCCAGGCACCGACCGCCGTGTGGCTCTCAGAGGAGGCCACAGGCCATTTCTCACCAAAATGAGCTATAGGACCCCAGTGATGTGCCCTGCTTTTCCCTTTTGTATTGACAGTTCTCTTTTATTTTTTCAACTCACCACCAGAATGTTCCTGTTTCCCCACGACCAGGGGTGTCGTATCATGCGCCTAGTCATATTCTATACCTAGTTATACTCTGTACTGTGTGAGGTTTCATAGGTGCCTTACTGTACAATAACCAAGTCGAGCTAGATAGCTGGCTAACTAAAGCCTCTTTCCCATGTGGAACCTGTGACATTTCTGGATAAAAAATATCCGATAGTCATACACACATTGGCCTCATTTACGGAGAAGTTCTGTATGGAGTCTGTTCCCACATTAGATGACTGTTGCAAATACAGTACGTAATGGGTTAGGGTTAGTGCATTATGTCCAGTTTTTGTCCAGCTCACCAGCGCTTCACTTCTCGTCTCCCTGCCCCTCCCGGGGGGACTCTTCCCTCTGCTGACAGAGCCGGGACAGAGCCCTGGATGCAATAACCCTAACCCAGTTTTATTAAATCGGTGTGATCATTTCCAACCTATCCTATGCTCTCTGCCTCGGTGGAAAAGGAATGTTCTCCACCTGTTCTACCTCTCCCTGTCCGCTCGCCTCCACGCTGAGGTGCAGCCGGCAGGGAACGTGAAGCACTTGTGGCCGATGTCCCCGCACTGCACCCCTAACTGTAAAAGACACAGGTAGTGTCTGAGTGACATTTTTGAGATGAAAAATAAGGCCATTTTAAAATATAAAGACGTGACTTTATAGACATAGACGTAGACTAGACGTGTTAAAGCTTCTCGTCTTTCAGCTGAGCACCACTGTTCGGATTGGCCAGTTTTCTGGATTTTTCCGGATTGTTTTTCTTCCCCAAAACAAATAACTGTTTAAACATTTGTATAAAATCAATATTTGTAAAAACTCACATTTTGTGCTTTGCCAGTATTTGGATTTGGCCCCACCCCTACTTTATGGCAATGTTAGTGATTCCATTCCCACACACTTCCATTCACAGCCGTACCGGCATTTTCCTGGAAATTATGCAAGGTCGATAATGGGGAAATTTATGGAACGACTTTTTGAGATTTGAGTACACGTGGGAAGGGGCTTAAAACTGATGTAAAAACACCATTTACAAGTATTTATTGGAATATTCACCTTTTCATTGTCATTTTCTTTTTACACATAAGGGGTATCTCCTCTCCTCTCCTTTCCGTTCTTTGATTGTGTGAACCGGGACTACAGTGATGTGTGGTCCTGGCAGCCAGAAATCATTTAGATCCACGAAGGTATTGGTAAAATACATTTTAATTTATTCTGCCTTTCTCTCTATCCTATTGTATGCTATCGATGCGCTCTGGCTTTGGTTCCGAAACCAACCTAATCTAGAGTAAATTCATCTTGGTTAGAGTTTACAAGATTTAAATGCTAAAATCTTATTCTCATGTAACCAAGCCAAATCCAAACTAAACTGAACTTAACCGAACTGAACAGAACTGAGATGAGCTAAGCCGAGAGGTCAGCAGACAGGTGATGGATGTAGTGATCACAGCCGGCGACAGCATCATTAAGTCGAAGTGAGGCGGCGCATATCGTTATTAATACTTTATGGCTGCAGTGATTAGCAGGGCGTTATGAATGTGTCTCTGCGGCCCGGAGGCCTTGTCAGTTTGCCACCGCCGTGATTGGCTTGTTGGGGTTTAAGGATCATGGAGAATGGAGAAAGCATGGAGAAAGACAACGGTGCGCTTTTGCATGAACAAAAAACCACACACACACACACACACACACACACACACACACACACACACGCACGCAGGCACGCACGCAGGCACGCACGCACGCACGCACGCACGCACACATACACACACACACACACACACACACACTGTACAAACACACTCATGCTCATAGTCTTAAAGACAGCAGGAAAGTTGAAATGAGATGGAGGGGGTGAGTGTTTGGATGTTGGATGGGGGCCTGACAGAGCTCGCTCTCTCCTTAGAAAGAGACGCAGGGTGGGGTGGTGCTGATGGATGGAGGAGCCGGAGATGGGGTTCTTTGGGAGGGGGGTTCATTACCCCTCATGCTGTTCCAGACCTCAATTACTCACCGTATGAAGTGTGTAAAAAATAAATATGAAAGGGTGTGCCCCGGTAGCTCGCCGGGTGGAGCACACCATATACGAAGCAAAGAGTCCTTACTGCAGCGGCCCGGGCTCGATTCCGGCACAAGGCCATTTGCTGCATGTCATCCCCTCTCTCTCTGTCCCCTGCCCTCCCTTTCTCCCCACACTGTCACTATCAAATAAAGCATGAAATTGCCAAAAAAATATATATCTTTAAAAATAAATATAAAAGTACACTCACATGCAGACCGGAACACATCCAACACCTCCTATAGGCCTCACCCCATTTGGATAACCCTTCTCTCTCTCTCTCTCTCTCTCTCGCTCTCATTCCAGCTGCTATGTGGCTTTCCCTGTCCCACTTTCCGGCCCCTATACCCCCCCATATGCTTCTCGCTTTTTCCGCCAACACCCACCATCTTTCCCACCCACCTTGTCTTTTTTTTTTTACTTGTGTTCCAAGTGTTTTCTGCTCTGTAATTGAAGAAACTATCCTGAGGAGCATCTACAGTAGCGCAAGTAAGATCAAGAGGAAGTAACAGGGGTCTATGGAAAATCAGTTTGTTCCTTTCAGAGATGCGGTGTCTGTGTGTACGTGTGTGTGTGTGTGTGTGTGTGTGTGTGTGTGTGTGTGTGTGTGTGTGTGTGTGTGTGTGTGTGTGTGTGTGTGTGTGTTTGGATGAAACAGTCTGTTGGGTCTTGCTGTGAGCATTTACAGTTTGTCAAAGAGAGAGACCGGCATTCATTGTCACAGCACTTTTCAATTAACATCTGTATTTTCACACTCGCTTCTCTCTCAGAAAATTATTTTGCAAACTCTCTGAGGTCTCCTTGTCTAGATGTCTAGAACATCACAATCTATCTATCTATCTATCTATCTATCTATCTATCTCTCTCTCTATCGCCTCCAGTGGAACACCCTCAAATGTCAAGGAATGAAATGTTGTGGCGCCATTTAATCACCACTCGCCGCAGATTGAGATATCTCGCCGTCCGCCGTGGCTGCGGAGATGTGAAAATGATGATGATGATGACATTGGCAACAAAGGAAAGGAAAAATAAAGTGACAATCAATTGCCTGTGATGTAACTGCTGTGTCGTGGCGCTTTACACTGCTTTCAATCATGAGTCAGGGATTCACACTTTTCACCACCTCAGACCGGTCCCATGCAGAATATGTGATCTGTACCAGTTTGTACCGTCCCAGTCGCCATTTATTGACGCGGTGCCGTTAAATCAAGAAACTGGCATTTAGGTTGTTGGTAAACAAACCGGTCACAATTAAAACCACACCTGCTGCCCTGGTATCCACCTCCCCGCTCCCCTAGGTGTCCGTGGTCCACCTGCTGAAGACGGTGCGGCTGCTGCGGCTGCTGCGGCTGCTGCAGAAGATGGACCGCTACTCACAGCACAGCACAGTGGTGCTGACGCTGCTTATGTCCATGTTCGCGCTGGTCGCCCACTGGATGGCCTGCATCTGGTTCGTCCTCGGCAAGAAGGAGATGGAGGCCAACGCCGTCGCCTGGGAAATTGGTGAGTACGCAGATGCAGGCGGGGGGGGGGGGCGCTTATCAGAAAAGATGATAACACGAGCCAGATGTGCAAGGCGCTAACAGGCGACAATATGAAAGGAAGAGAAGGAACATAAAGCAGAGAGGGAGGGAGAGGTGAGAACAGTGGAGGAGAGGAGAGGAGAGGGGAAGGGGTGAGGGGGTTCTGACACCAGTGTCTGTTGTCTTTGTCCTTTCTCAGGATCATGTGCATTCTAGGAATGTTCCAATGTGTGCCCTGTTGCAGTATCTTTTTAGGGATGGGGAAGAACAATACAATAACGTTCTAGCTTTTCAATTGCAGGGCGACGGGCTTAACTGGAACCAAGCTGAACTGAGCTCAAGCACGACGATTGGTGGTGAAAGGACTGCATTGGTTCACTCAGGAGAAGGATTTCACAACGGCATGTTTCCGTGCCACTTGACACACACACACACACACACACACACACACACACACAACTTTTGTATTTGTGATGCGAACCCAAGTAAAGATCTGTGCTGAGATTTCACTTCAGCAATGCTCGCGTCATCAAAGTATCTCTCTAATGAGCACCGCAGTCATGTAAACAGTGTGCATCTCCTTGTGATTCCTAAATGAGGGGTCAGCAGCGGAATATGACCATGAAGACACGCACACAGGGTGTTTGTGGGTTTGTTGAGAGTGATTGGAGTGATTTGCATTTTAATTAATGACGGAGAGCCGCCCGCACTCCCTCTCAGCCTCTCAGCCTCCAGATCCGGCACATAATGAGGCCCCTCAGGGCTGATTCCTGGTCAGTATCGATGAGCTGCACCAAGCCCTGCAATTACCTCACCCCGGTGTCTCCAAACTGGTCCTGGGTCGGTATCGACTGGGTCATGAGAAGGATGCAGATTATTTTTCTCACTTTCGCCAATTACTGTGCTTCAGTGTCATAAAATGATTGTGGGTCAGTGTATCAGGCGCATAGTGCCCAGCAGGATTAATGTGTTGTGTCTTAATTATGCTATACTTAAACAGACACCGTGTCAGTGTCACGGGGCTATTGGGGGAACTTCTCTCCAATTACCATTCTTCAATGTCAGCCAGAGACGCTATGTGTATCTTCTTGCCTGGTGCCACCTGGACTGACAGGAGATCAGTTCTGTAACCCAGGCATCTGATACGACCCGGCCGCGCGTTTCCAGGAGTGCGCTGCTGTGGACACGGCGCAGGCTTGGCCAGATGTTGATAACTGTTTTAGTGCCGTTGTGGAGACAGCCGCTCTCCAAGGTTTATAGTACACCGTGACATCTCTTGAATCCCCATGCGGACCTGGAGGTGCTGTTAACAACTTGTTGCTGTTGTAGACTGAAGCATGCGTGTTTGGGCAGGGAGACGACAAATAATGTTGAAAATCCTTTTAACCTTTGATAATGTCAGGCAATTTTCTGCCCAAAAAAAAGAAACAATCAGAAACGAGCGTTTTTGTGTCTACCGACCATCCGGAAAGTAAAATATTGGTTTGTTCCTATTTCCTTAGCGTTAATGGAAAAAAAAGCATTGATTATAGCAACAACGACATCCACAACTAGAATAAAAAATCTCTGCTTGGCTTGGAAAACAGGTGGAGAAACGGTTTAGAATTTCCACCTATTTTTGAAAGCTAGTTTGCGTCAAATTTCCTAGCTAAGCTGAACGCTGTACCGCATTAGAATGTCTTGAAGAAAGAGGTTTAAAGGGTGCCTGTTCCATTATCACTGCAGAGCTGTAACAGATGATGCTTTAAGAACAGAAAACAACTCTTGTGAAATGATCAATGTAGGCAAAATGCTAAAAATAAGCAATTTACCATCCATCCATCCATCCATCCATCCATCCGTCCATCCATCCGTCCATCCATCCATCCATCCATCCATCGATCCGTTCACCCATCCGTCCACCCATCCATCCATCCATCCATCCATCCATCCATCTGTCCATCCACCCACCCATCTATTCATCCATCCATCCATCCATCCGTCCGTCTGTCTGCCCATGATCCATCCAAGCATCCATTGATTTATCCATCCATCTATCACCATCCATTAATTATCCATTCATCAATTCATCATCCATCCATTCATCCATTAATTCATCCATCCATCCATCCATCCACCCATCCATCCATCCATCCATCAGTCCATCCATTGATCATTTTGACCTTCAATACAACTTTTACACAATGAATCTATCCATTGTTCCACCTATCCATTCATCCTTTCACCCACCCATCTATCTGGACCCCTTCCTTTACGATTGCTTATTTATCTTTGCATCATCACCTATCCGTCCCTCTCCACCTCCCTTTCTGTCTCCCTCTCTCCTTCTGCCCCAGGGTGGCTCCATGAGCTAGGGCGGCGTCTGGAGACCCCCTACAACTTTGTGGCGGGCGCGAACGGGACAGAGGGCGGCCCCACCCTGCGCAGCATCTACGTGGCCTCGCTCTACTTCACCCTCAGCAGCCTCACCAGCGTGGGCTTTGGCAATGTGTCTGCCAACACTGACATCGAGAAGATCTTCTCCATCTGCACCATGCTCATCGGAGGTGGGCATAAGACCCTAGCCAACACACACGGTGCTCTATCAAAATCCCCAAGCTCCTCCACCAAATATATACACACACACACACACACACACACACACACACACACACACACACACACACACACACACACACACACACACACACACACACACACACACACACACACACACACACACACACACACACACACACACATTTTCAAAAGCTTATTAAATACATCTACATTGGTCATCATTGGATTAGGCCCAAAGGCATTAAATATCTCTAAGTTTAGTTACTAAGTTTAGTTTTTTTACTCTGACCGCCTTTTCACCTCGGCATAAAAGGTGATTTGTTGGAAAAGGGAGTTGTGATGGAGCAATAAAAAAACAACAAAAAAAGTCTAGATCTAAACCCTAAGACACGGTTTGGGAGATGGTGGGAGAGATGGCTGGCTGCATGAAGAACATGTGCATTGTATGCAGATCCTAGTTTGATTTTCCTGGATTACATGTACACATGATGTTGCTTTGGTGATGCTGGCACGATGATAGAAAGGCAGGTGTCTCATGTTTTTTCTTCTTCTGACAATTAGATCAAAATGTGATCCTAATGTGATCATCATGTACATCGTGAAAATTCAATTTCTAAAGGTGAAATTGTAGATATAGTACGGATCTTATACTTCTTAAACCCACATTGAGATTCTAAAGCTATCGTATCTGGACACAATTCAGCCACCGTGGGCAAAACAACATGCAAACGTGAAGAGTGAGAGCAGGTGAAATGAATGCAGCCTCAGGAGAAGGAAAATAATTATTGGATTTAATTTGAGTTGTTACAGTCCACTCTGTGTACCCCAGACACCAAGTGCCTGGGCAAAGACATAAATTCCCCTTATTTTTTATCATTAACCAGTGATTGGTAGATATAAACTGTCTATATTCGATGGGCTCTGTCAGGTTGGATTGATCCGGTTCTAGCTGGATTGGACAAAACTGGGTTTGTGTTTTTTTCAGGATGGAGGGAGGTCGTGGTGGCAGGGCGCTCTCAGGAGGGACGCTCCCCACACTGGCTCTGCTAAATACTAAATGTCCCTCACTGCCTGGAGGCAAAAACAGTCCTTGAAAAACAAACACACACACACACACACACACACACACACACACACACACACACACACACACACACACACACACACACACACACACACACACACACACACACACACACACACACACACACACACACACACACACACACACAAACACCATGCCATCAGTGTGTTGGTGTGAAATGAAAACAAACTCACAAAGCGCCTGTTTAGATTTATGGCTGAGCATAGGTCAAACGTGATGCGCTCGGGGGGGGGAATTGGATTATTGCCCCATCAGAGTAAATAAAGGAGCAAATTTCCTTCTCTCTGCTCTTCCTGTGTCCTGCTTAACGGGTTATAATATTACATTAGAACAGTGGAAGAGGAGGAGAAATGGTAACAAGTTTTTGAAAATTGTTAGCTGATTTTTATTTTTTTAACTTCCCAATCCTGTCAATCGATCTCAAATCAATCTATCCACCTCTCCCTAATTCACTCTCTCCCACATTCAGCACTGATGCATGCCCTGGTGTTCGGTAACGTGACGGCCATTATCCAGAGGATGTACTCGCGCTGGTCCCAGTACCACACCAAAACCAAAGACCTCAAGGACTTCATCCGGGTCCATCGCCTGCCCAAGACCCTCAAGCAGCGCATGCTGGAGTACTTCCAGACCACCTGGTCTGTCAACAACGGCATCGACTGCAATGAGGTACTGGCACCCAAGAGATGCGATGTGTGGGCCAGTGCAGGGCAGCCCAAAGGCTTATGGTCCACAGACACACACAGAAGAGGACACTTCAATATCACCCTCAAGTTTTAATTTCTTCTCTTGATTTGACATTATATATGAATCAATAATTGGGACATTTGGGACACCACAGACCCAGGTATGCACATACATAATATGTATGACCATATGTATGTGACAAATAATCCCTTGAACTTGAACTTTAACTTGAACATACACACACACGCGCACACACACACACACACGCATGCACGCACGCACGCACGCACGCACGCACGCACGCACGCACGCACGCACGCACGCACGCACGCACGCACGCACGCACGCACGCACGCACACACCACCGCTCCGCCAACACATATGACATTTCACACAGCCACCCTCTTGCATTTCAGCCACTGTGTAGGTGCTGATATTATCTTTAAATAAACTGAACTTCCATAATGCAAAGAGCAGAGGCGAAGGGACAGAATACAAGTCAGACAGATTTAGATACAGATAGTGAGAAACAGAATGTGAACATCGTATGGGGCCAGGAATTTTGTATTGCTGAGTAGCCATTTGGCTTTGATGATATATAGTAATACATATATCATACACACACACACACACACACACACACACACACACATATATATATATATATATATATATATATATATATATATATATATATATATATATATATATATATATATATACTGTATATAGTAATGTATATATACATAGTAATACCTTTGTCTGTCACGGCAGAGCTCTTAACGTCAATAATTTAGCTAGATGTTCAATCTTCGATGTTAGGCTTGATTTTGGTGAAGTCATCAACTATGACCCCCAAAAACCAGCATATTCAATAAGACGGTGAAATACAACACATGTGCACAGATTGGAAGCATAAAAATTTAAGGGGGTTACAGATTGTGACACGGGATAATTCCCTGGGATGTACAAAGGCGGGGAGCGGCGTATCATGTGGAAGCAGGAGACACGAAGCTGGTGGTCCAAAACAGCTGCCCCAAACCCCCACGCGCTCTGACAGCTGTCAGAACCCAGTCCGCTGTTTAGGTGGCGCGTGGTGATGATGATGAATCCCCGGCATATGAATTATAGATGCAGCCGTTGATTAAAGCCAGCCCCGCTGCCGATGAGTCATTGATCGGCTCTACATGACAGCAAAGCTCCAGATCTCTGTGCCGACAAGAAGGCTGACAGACAGACTGACAGACGGACAGCAAAAAAAGAGAGACAGATAGTGTTGAGGAATTCACACCGCGTGGACGGTGAAGTTAATCTGCCCGTTAGAGGAAAACAAACTAAGAGTATTAAGGACATTTATTTTGCAGAATAAAAGAGAAAGATACAGAGTACTTCAAAACAGTGATCTGATCAGTGTGCCCTTGGTTCTATTGAAGAGGTCTATATAGAGATGAGAGGTTGTGTCCGATTGGTCAGCTTGTCATTAACAGGACTATACCCCCCAATCATATCCCTGGGTGTTTCTCTCATACAATGATTTAACAGTCAAAATGTTATTGTCCTATATAAAACATGTAAAACATCATTCAAAGAATTGATCATTTGCATTTTTCTCTCACACTCCCTCATTTTGTTCCTACTGGAACAATACCTAAAGGAAAATGCAATAACGCTAGCACTTTATATAATTGACGCAATATAAAATGACATATCAATTGAATACAATACAATTTTACTACAGAGATACCCCAAGAAGAAACACACATCTCATAAAAACTCATAACCAAAAATATAAAAGATAAAAATAAAAGAACATCCCAGACAAAATCCCATGGCATCTCCACCTCAAATTGGCCAAAACTCTCTTCCCACATTTAACAAGAGAAGATTATAAGACCGATAAGGGTTTATCAACACTATACAATGACAATGCATTGAAAACAAGTCCCACTGAGGAAAAAAATCCTGTGTGGAGCCCTTCTCAATTCAAACTAGAAAACAAAAAAATCATGAATTAGATTATGGAATAAATGAACATGGAGAGATTCCATAAATCCATAATGCTATGCAGATTAAGATATGGTTATCACTTAAAAAGGCCAAGAACAAAATTCATTGTGTGAACATATCGACTAACACATCCTATAAGTAAGGATAAACATAATTAGACAAACATTTCACATCTCAACATCTCAATGTCTCAACATCATTAGGCGGTTTCCACTCATCTAGTGGTGTCAACATATGACCATGGGTGGACTACATGAGTGACAGAATGTTCATTTCTCACTTGGGGCTCCTCTTCTGGATCTGGTGTAAGTGAGAGTGGATTGGCGGAGCGGCTGTTATTTCCGGCTGTGGAACTGTGTTCCAATGTTGGGTAATCAACAGGACGATAGCGATGGTAATGAGGAAGATGATCACAGAACCGTGACCAATCTTTTCCTCCGTTAGAATAGTGATCTCAGTTCACGTCCGATGATTCTCCGTCGTTGACGTTTTTCCGTTCCTCTGGAAGGTTGGGGACTTTCTGTCAATGAGATGCATGTACCCACGTTGGTCGTTCTGCCACCTTATCTGCTGCTGCCGTGGTGAGGAGGATCTGGAACAGTCCCTGGAATCTGGAAGTTGCGGATCACCACAGAGTTACCTGGTCATGTAGTGGTCCTTCAAGTGGGACGGGTAGGGTTGCTTTGATCTGGGCACATAGTCTTAAACACTTGGGTCAGAGACACACATTATGACAACATTGTTTGGTCTAGGTCCACGATTGTAAATGGGGTACATGGAATAGTTCTGTGATTCCTATACAGTTATGTTGAATAGCCAACTACAGTCTCAGTATCAAAATAAATGCATGCACCCTAGTGTAACAACAGATTAATATTATCACAATGACTAATATGTAGGAGATAATGTCCATAGAATATCGATTAGGCTACAAAATAATCGATAGTGTGTAAATCATGCAGGGTTTTCAAATTTTCTGAGAATGCATTTCTTGTTACCGTAACATAATCCCGTCTACACAATCCATTAATTAAGTAAAATCGAAAAGTGATAAATACTAACTGGACAATCTGATTGCTCATGGTTAACATGATGTAATTCATATGTGACTTTTGTTGACGGAAGACAGACCTAACCGCATTGGTCTCCCAGTCAGCACTTCATGGGGTGACAGTCCAGTCACACCATGTGATTGTCCTTGCATTCCCATCATCACTAATGGCAGAAATGAAACTCAGGCGAGCTTACCTTCGCTGGGATTCCATTAAGAAAATCTTATCAATTATCACCAAAGAATATTTTAACCATGACAAGGCGTCAGCTTCATAAGCCCATCATGAGGTGTTCGAAAGGAGCACAGGGACTAGAATGCAGAAAACTGGAGGCAGAAACGTCTCTTCCTGCATTGCTCTGAGCACAATCATTATGTTTACTTAATTCTCTAACTATCCCTCCTTTTTGACGAAATGGTACTTACTATGTCAAACAAGCAAAGCAATGAAAAACTAGCGGGAGAGATACGGCTCAGTACATACAGTACAGTACCAAGTTGCTCTGCCACTACAAACTTTGGCTTAATAGTTCAGTGCAAAATGCCTGTAAGTAGAGAGAAAAAAAACCCACAGTTAGTTAGGAATCTCTGTGTCCTCATCTGAGGAGGAAACAACCATTATAAGACAAGAGCAATATCTGGTATGGCGGCTTTTTTGCCTGCATTGGCTCCAACATTTCCTAACGCAATGGGGTCGAGTACATAAATGTAAACAACACAAATAGGAAAATCAGAACAGGAGGGTTATGACATAAAAACATCCAACGGATGTTCTGTATATCTCATTAATCAGCTACACGGCACCGTATCACATTGGTCCGTAAATTTTCATTGAAACAAAATAAAACAAAAGACAGTTTACAACAGATAGAAACACAAACACAACCAGTTGTACAAAATAGATAAACACTGTTCTATACAAAAAACAGATGATGGACAGACAGACAAAATGAAAACCCTCCCAATAGTTATAATTATGAGTCTAAATCATCGCAGCACCTTTCAAAAGCTTCAGTTGCAAGATCTGGGCAGGGCAAAGCCACAACGGCCATCGCTGCCAAGCAGTTCTGTGAATCTCCATAAGAGGGAGGAAGTTCAAGTTCAAGAGATTATTTGTCACATACATATACATACGGTCATCCATATATGCAGTGAAATTGTGGTGATTACGCACAATAAGCTCTATAAGCTTACTAAAAAATACCAAAATGTGCGTAATCGACACAAGGTGCTCACGCAGGCAGCCGCATGGGGAGGCGCCACAATCGCGATTCTGGGTTCTATAATTATATAAGTAATTTCAGGAGAGATTTCGAAGGAAGGAAGGAACAAGGTAATGAAGGAGGGAAGGAAGGGAGGAGCAAAGACAGGAAGGAAGGGGGAAGAAAGAAAGGGAGCACCGAAGGAGGAAAGGTAGCGGGAGTAGGAGCGATGCACCACCTCAAAGTGACATGAGTGAAATGAATGTTGTACATGTTGATGATGGAGAGGGGTTGAAACAAGATAAAGGCTACAGCATGTAATCAACCCAATACCCTCGGCACCAAGTTTCCGAGTATAGTATGCAACAAAACATAATTCATCTCCATAAGATTGCCACAACACAGGTAATATTAACCCATCTCCCTCATCCACAGTTAAAGAAATCCAGACAAACCCAACATGGAGCAGGTGCAAAAGCTTGTTTGAAAGCAACAAAACATTCTCCTGTCTAATGGCTGGACAAGCGTTGCCTCATTCCACGTTCCATGCCAGGGTACGACCTTGCGTAGAACAGAAAAAATAATAAAATAAATATCATGACTCAAATACTGAACGTTCTTTTGGGCTGGCTGGAGTAATAAGAAAAATAATGAAACTATGTGACCATCTTCTTCTAAGTATTATAGGAAGTCCTGTGTATTCATGACACAAGCAGATCAATAAACCGTCAAGATTCAAATTAATGTGCTGCCATTAATAAACTCGAAATCAGCCATCTGTGTAATATGGCAGAAAAAACATTTTCGGAGACCCCACATAACTTCAACAATAAGTTAAGCAACTAGAGAGGGCAAGGAAAATAATAATATGATTCACATACCAAAACATTTCAACCTTTAGTGTTCAATACTATATCCCAAATTTATTTATATATTTTTTACTTATACCCTTAATGGTACAACTAATAACTGCAAGCAATGTGTCAATTTGTGCCACCTCACTTCTAAAAAATAAAAATAAAAATCACATGAAATATGTGTTAAGGTGGTGCAGTGCATTGCACTGCTGCCTCACAGCAAGAAGGTGCTGGGTTCGATTCCCGCCTGGGGAGCTGTTGGCACCGTGCTGCGGCGGGTTATCTCCCAAACAGGAGCCTTTCTGTGTGGAGTTTGCATGTTCTCCCCGTGCTCACATGGGGTTTCCTCCACCTCACGTCAGTAAGGACCCCCACCAAAAAAAACAAACATGCACACATCATGGTCTGACCAGCGATGGACACTCATCACCAGGTCCCCGGGCACGTCCACGAATACTGCCCACTGCTCCTGGCTGTGCCCCCGGAGGAAGGACAAGCCAGGATGGGTTAAACGCAGAGGCCTCATTTCACCGGCCACCATCCAAAGCATGTGCGCGTGTGTGTGTGTGTGTGTGTGTGGTGTGCTGTGTGACGATTAAAGATTGTTATTGTTCTTCTTAAAAAATATATATGACAATAACATAGCTCGCATTCAAATTGAGACCATCTCAAACCCTAGAAGGGCTATTAATAACATAGTAAACACAATCAATGAAGCAATCACTTCCTTCTATAATCTGTGCCTGATTCTGTTTCTAATTAATAATTTAATAACTAACTATTCCAACCATTTCCCAAAATTTGGCGTGTCCCAATACACTGCACGACCGTCCGGTGGCTATATTTATTATTATTATAAATTTTCCTTAGTTATTAATTGATTTTCTTTTATTGTGACAACACCAGAAGTTCCTCGCCTACCCTCAACGCTTTACTACAGAGGGAACAAGAGTACTATTTTGCTTTCTTGCCCTCAACGCTTTGCTACAGAGGGGTCAAGAGTACTATATACCTATAGTTTAATAAATATGTATTCAATAATGTCAACTTTATTATTTCTTAACATAAAAAATAAAAAACAAACAAACAAAAACCACAGTCTCTCTTGATCGATGCAAAATTGGCCACGTGATCTGGTCTTTACAATACAGTTCATCTATCTATCTATCTATCTATCTATCTATTTATCCATCTATGATTTTTAGGGCCCGAGCACCGAAGGTGATGCGAAGGCCCTATTGTAATCCCCTAGTCTGGAGGGCCTGGACCTCAGGGCCAGGCCTGGGCGGTCCTTGGCCTCCCGGGTGAACCGCGGAAAACTGTATTTACCTGGTGATGGGTTGCCTTGTGCAACTCGCTTCCCCCTAAATGCAAGGAAATAGCAAACAGATAACTCACTCTCTTTCTCCTCCCCACCCTCCTCTTTCTCAACAGCTGCTGAAGGACTTCCCAGACGAGTTGTGCTCGGACATCACCATGCACCTCAACAAGGAGATCCTGGAGCTCTCACTCTTCACCTCAGCCAGCCGCGGCTGCCTGCGATCCCTCTCGCGCCACATCAAGACGTCCTTCTGCGCCCCGGGCGAGTACCTCCTCCGCCAGGGCGATGCCCTGCAGGCCATCTTCTTCGTGTGTTCGGGCTCCATGGAGGTGCTGAAGGACAGCATGGTGCTGGCCATTCTGGGTAAGATGGAAGCAGAAGTGTAAAAGGGGCGAGGAGCCGGAATTCGACTATGCTTCCACCTTGCAGATGCCTTTCGCGGAGGCTTTTGTTCTGGATGAGAAGTGTTCACATATCCTGAAGGCTACAGCTCATTGTAAAGAGCCCTTTGTTAGAGAAACTCCCATTAAACCAACTCCAGCAATGCGCCATTGTTTTCAACAATATTCCCTGTCCACAGACCGTAGCCATATCTAGCGTCGTACATGCCAATGAAGAAATAGTTTGAGTATGTCTGAGATGGGGTGTACTCCAAGCCCCAATATCAGAAACAAAGAAAACATCTTTTAAATAGGTGAACGCAGGCAGGGTTTGCAGTTCAGGTCTCAAAGGTCTACGGAGCAGTTCCATCCATAGCGAATAGTCTTATGTCCACTCTGTCTCATTGTAGTCCAGTCTAGTAGTCTAGCCTAAATTAAATCAGTCAAATAAACCAAATTCAATCTAATCCACTCTAGCCAAACCACTCCGGTGCTCAGTGTGCCTACGTTGTCAAGATCGATTTCCACATCAGCTGTGGTTGTCTGTCCTTCAGACAAGTGACTGACATCCACCTATATGATGAACTGCTTTCTTTGACCTTGACTTTCATGTGCTGCTTTCTCCTCGTGACCTTCATGACACAATTTTGTGTGTGTGTGTGTGTGTGTGTGTGTGTGTGTGTGTGTGTGTGAGACTAAACTAAAAACACATCCCCCACATCACTATCCATCATTTTCGTCGAAACGAGACAATTGACTGGCATTGCTCTCATGATCTGTCTGCCAACTGCTGTTATTGAGTTTGTGTGTGTGTGTGTGTGTGTGTGTGTGTGTGTGTCTGTGTGTGTGTGTGTGTGTGTGTGTGTGTGTGTGTGTGTGTGTGTGTGTGTGTGTGTGTGTGTGCATACGTGGGCACTTGTACTTGTAACTCCACTTCACACACCCCTGGTGTTTGTGCATCTGTGTGGGTCTGTGTCCCAGTATGTTGTTTTTTTCTTTGTTTTGTGTGTTTGCCATAGAAACACGTTTTTGAGAGTGCTCCTATTCAGGGACGGCTGAGATGTTTGTTTGTCATTGTGTTTGGGTTCCTGTGGCCTTGTCGGGAGTGATGCACACGTCGGCACCCCTGTGTTTTGTGACTGTCTGCCTCTTGTCCCCCTCGGTGTGCAGTGGGTGGTGTGTGTGTGTGTGTGCGTGCGTGTGTGTGTGTGTGTGTGTGTGTGTGTGTGTGTGTGTGTGTAGGCTTGACAGGCGGAGAGCATCATCTCTCTCTCTCTCTCCTCTCTCTTTCCCTCTCTCTCTCTCCCTCTCTCCCTCTCTCTTTCTCTATGCCCCTCTCTCTCTCTCTCTCTCTCTCTCTCTCTCTCTCTCCCTCTCTCCCGGCTCACCTGCTGACTGTGCAGAAGGTCAGGCTGACACTGAGTGAATGAGCAGAAGAAAAATTTAAAAAGTTTCTTCTTCTTCTTCTCCTTCTTCTTCTTCTTCTTCTTCTTCTTCTTCTTCTTCTTCTTCTTCTTTTTTTCTTTCTTGCTCCCTCTCTCCATCACCCGGTGCCTTGTCACACCATTGAGTCCTCAGCGAGCCTCGCGTTACCAACGGGGCACCCGCCGAGCGCGCCGCACCCCTAGTTAGTGAGAGAAGGAGGAGAGCGGAACGGAGGAAGGGAGGAAGGGAGGAAGGGAGGAAGGAGACGGGGGAAACGATGGTAGGATAGGATGTTGCTCAACAACAGCAACGCATACAGTAGTAGGTAGCCGCTCCACGGATACACACCTACCTACCGTGTCAATTGGCCTGATGTGGGCAGTAAGGGGGAAGGAGAGAGAGAGGGGAAAGCGACGCTAGGTGAAACGGGAAGGGGGGGAAGAGGGAGAGAGGGAGAGATGGGTTTGCCGAGCGGAGAAAACCACCAGCGTGATGGAAATAGAGAGGAAGAGGAGGACAAGGCCGATAAGGCAGGAAGAGAAGCAGGAGGGGGAGGAGGAGGAGGAGGAGTATGGAAAAGGAGGGATGGCGTTGAGAGAGAGGGAGCGAAAGTGAAAGTGGCACAGAGGGCGAGAGAGAGAGAAAGAGAGAGAGTGATTAGAAGAGGAGGTGTGATCTGAACTCGAGTGGAGGAGAGGGGGGAGGGAGAGGGGGGGGGGGGGGGGAGGCTCATCACAGTGGGTTTTTTTCATCCAAAGCTCTATTTTTTAAATTAAAGTCAATTAAACCCTCTGGTTAATAGTGTTCCGGTGACAGTAGATTTATTAATCAATTTATTTATATTTATTTTTGATTTTTTTCAGAGTTGCCAGAGTATTAGATAATGGATCTGAGATGGTCCAAAGTTTTCATTCCAGCCAACTTCAGGCCAAGCTCGGTGCTTTTGGTGCTGGGTCTCATTTCTTTGATCTGTTGTTCAGTTCCACCCGATGGCAATATATCACCCGTTCAATTCACCTTGGTAGCACCCGCTCGCAAAAACACACAGTGATCCTCCCTTTCCTTTTTCATTCTTTTTTGTTTGTTTGTTTGCAATCCCACAAGAGTAGTTGATAAAAGGATGAAATTTGAAGGTTTTTGAAATAATAAAAAGGCATAATATAGTATTGTTTGTATAGTTTAGACCTAATTTGTTATAAATAAGGCCCACAGTACCGACCCACAGTAAAATTGATGAACATGAACATGAACATGAACATTAAATTAAGTCATCGGAAATCCTCTTGGGGAAAATGTTAATGCAATAAATTGCATAAAAAAATTTGCTTTTTACCACTCAGTGGACCAAATCTGTCGTGTATGACATTATTTTACACAAATTTAACATTAAAAAAACATTGTGATTTTGCGGTCTAAACAAGAAGGAAAGGCACTCTCGATGGAGCTTCTTATTTTGACAGACAAGTAACAGACAATAACATGCAAAAGTCAATTAACCAGAGAGGAGAATGAGAAGACTCAAAAAACGTCTGCCAGCTGCGTTTACCTCCGGCTGCACCTGTGTTCTTTGTAGTGTAAAAAAGAAAGCGAGAAGAAAAACAGATGGATGTGTCATGGATAGGAGTGATACACTAGAAACAACCGGCATACAAGACGGATAGAAGATCAAATAATCGACTCACCGTCACCAAAACCTGAACAGTCTGTTGGCTGCTGTGAGATGCAGCGGTGGAAAGTAAGAAAGTGCATTTACTTCTTTTCTGTACTAAAGTACTCTTTTCAACTATCTGTACTTACTTAAGTATATTCAATTTCAGAGACTTGACTTGACTTTAAGTCCACTATATATATATATATATATATATATATATATATATATATATATATATATATATATATGTATATACATATAAATCGGGGACTGGATCTATCAAACTGCTGATTTACAGTGAGATTGCTCATCAATGATTCAATTGGTCCCTAACCTTGACTTATGACACACAATAGTATTTTGTTTGTAAATAGAGCTCAACAGTGACTGACCACTTTTTGAACAGCTCCGGTTTCAGGAAGTGAATTTCCCATTCATGGGTTGGGCAGAGCAACGTTTCAGAAAAAAATTCTCTGAAGAGTTTTAAGCCTGGAACCAAGCCAACCAACTACGAGATGAATTGTGAACATAAAACATTTGATTCTGAGAAAAATAAAACATTTCAAAACGGAAAAAAAGGCAAAGGCACAAGCAGTGGCATAATGATGGTGATAGGCCCCGGTGCAAATATTTTGTTGGACTCTGCCCGTGCGCACATGCACCCAGCCCGGCTCTAGCCATTTTGCTGCTCTACGCAATCTGTAAGAGAGTTTCCTTTACGCATAGTTCATTATGCACGGTGCTTCGTTTGTTTTGTACAATAACGAGGATGTGGGGTAAAATAAAATAGCCTAAATCCAAAATTTTCATTTGGAGGAACGGGGGCAAGGGTACGCACAGCAGAGCGCATTGCAGGCGTGGGAAACATTTCCCTGGTAACAGCGAGCTGCACCAATCAGAGATTTCACCATTACACAGGATCATGGGTAGTGTAGTACCTCTCTCTGACATTGGGAATTAAACATGTTTTTCCTTAAACAAGGATGATATCATACGGACTTGTGGCTTCTACAGGAGCATATAGTACCATCATTTCACAATCTCATAACTCATGGTCTATCTACCTTGGATGGTTCCAACATTTTGGCTAATAATCAAAACCTCGATTCAGAATATGAATGGGGTTTTCTCTTCAGTAAATATAGTGTTGAGCTCTACTGTAATCAGTACATTTGCATGAGCACTCATTAGCAGAAAAACAGGTTCACTAGGTACTTTATGCTACTTTATACTTTTCGGCTCTGTTATATCAGTTCACTATCTACGATAAGTACTTTTGCTTTTAAGACTTTAAGTACACTCAACAGCTCTCAAAAAAATACATTGGACACAAATGTACAAAATTACTAGAAGGTGGTTATTTCACTTTCATGAGTGACATTTTCTGTACTTCTTCCACCACTGGTGAGATGGGATTTAACCAGCAAAAATGCAACTTAATATATGGGGTAAGGATAAACTGAGGAGACCACCTCAGTCAACCACTGAGCGGAGACCACACCCCAACCACACCTACTGCCAATCAACTTTACATAAATATACCGTACAGATCCATCCCTCATTTGGGTGTCTTGGCTTTCGCAACCCACCACCTCCCCATTCTCCCCATCTCGCTCTCTCTCTAGCTCCCTCTCTCTCTTTTTCCCCATCCCTTAGGAACCACCAGGGGGATCCGAAGCCACGGCTGAGGCCTGAAGCCCTTTAGACTCTCTTCCCCTTCCCGAGTCAAGGCTACTGGTGTTCCATCCTTCACTAAGCTCGCCATCCATCATCCCACCCATCAGCATGCCGAAGCACCGATTCACCAACATAATACCCTTACCATCAAATTTGTCATCCATCATCACCGTCATCTTGTATCTTCTATTACTTTGCATTTCGCATATTATCTTCAGTCAATTACAACCCAATCTATCTGTTGTGGTGTGGTCTCTAACTCTTGAAATAACTAAATAAATGATGCGTAGCTTGCAGAGCTAGTTCTATCAGACAACTTGACAGCGCCACACACTTCCACACCCTTAGAGGCTGACCTGTTTCTGTAGCCAATCCATCCTGCTCTAGCTGCTTTGCTGCCTGCTTTGCTGCCTGCTTTGCTGTGTTGCTGTTCTCCCTCCACCTCCCCTGCATCGACTATTCTATCGAAACGGAGGATTCAAGCTCCCAAGAGCCCAAGTGCTAACCTCAAACCATGCAAATTTCTCTCTCTCTCTCTCCCTCTCTCTCTCTCTCTCTCTCTCTCTCTCTCTCTCTCTCTCTCCCCTCTCTCTGTCCTTCTCTCTCCCTCTCCGGCAGGTAAGGGTGACCTGATCGGGGCCACCATGTCCATCGAGGACCGGGCGATCAAGACCAATGCCGACGTGAAGGCGCTGACTTACTGCGACCTGCAGTGCATCAACCTGAAAGGGCTGTACGAGGTGCTGGACCTCTACCCCGAGTACTCGCATCGCTTTGTGCAGGACTTGCAGCAGGACCTGACCTACAACCTGCGGGAGGGACACGAGACCCGCGTGAGTCAAGCTGTTCCCTCGGGTGTTTCCACTCAGCAGGTTTCATTTGGAGTATAATCTCACTGTAATACAGAGGATGCTCTCTGTGGCAGTTCCTCTTGCCACACGCCACCCTAGTTGCGTCTCCAGGGCTCTCCGGCACAGAGACACAGAAAACGATAGGTTGTAGACACCAGTTTATTGCAGAGAGGAGGCTAGGTGGAATTAACCAGGAGCAGATGGAACATGTCATGACAGGGCTCCTATCCTGAGTGTGTGTGAGATGGGGCTTTTAACCTGTTGCTCGTTAGCCCAACCAATGAGCAACAGGTATGCAGCCATCCTGACCCAATCACCTATATCCAGGTCAGGCTGCTCAAACCATCCCATCCACACATCACACTCTCCAATTGCTGGGACGAGTAAAATGAAGGTTTCGGCGTATGAGAATGATTGATTTGACTGGGAGAGAGGGAAGCGGTGGAGGTGGTGGAGAGGGGAGGCGGGGTCAGGAGAACAGCAGAGGTCTAGGAGGAAGGGCTGTAGGAGAAAGAATGAGGCAATGAAGGAGGGAAGACAAAAGAGAAAAATAAATGAGAAGACAACGGA
>NC_137193.1:25751033-25771033 GCF_960531495.2 Zeus faber
CCAGCCAGGCGTGCTCCTTCAGTGGGCTCACCAGCTCCCCTGCCACTGCCACAGGTCTCCACACCCCACTCGGCAACTCGCACCACCATCTGGGTCTGGGTGGATGGTTAATACTAGCAGGGATCATGGGCCATTTCCAGAAAGCCGAACCGCTGTTCTAGAATAGGAAGGATCGGAGATGGATTTGATGGAAATCTGTTAGAAGGAATATGTGAGCTTTGGATGTAGTTCTTCTATAGTGCTGATGGTGATGGGGAAAAGGATTTGGGTTGTTATCGTATCCAAGCTGAAGATAATATGAGGTAATACGAAATTATTTCACAGCCTGATTATGGTATTTGCAACATTTTCATCCTTGTACCATAGATATGCTGCAGGTCAGCACGGCAGAGTTAGTGGCCAAAGCAGAGGAGACCAGGGGACAGCTACGACACCTGGACCAGGAGGTATGGCGCTCGGTGTGTATGTGTGTGTGTGTGTGTGTGGGGTGTGTGTGTGTGTGTGTGTGTGTGTGTGTGCGCACCGGTTTGCTATTAGTGGCAGCATTACTCAGGTGAGCTCCTAGTGTTCGGCCATACACCAGCCATATGGTCCAACCCAGCCCAGACAGTAGGGTGGATAGATGGATGCATTCTTCATTATTAGAACATGAATTGAAAACATGGTGTGGCACAAAATTAAGGAGGAGCTCCTGGAAACTGCAGAGAACTCTTGGAAACGCCAAATTGGCTCGAATAGAGAACTTCAGAACATCATACAAACTGCAAGAGCCAGTATCCCTGCATTACAGACGATGGATGACCTCAAAAAGGCTGTAGAGGCAAAGACTATTTGTTTTGGGTCAAACAACACACCCTCGAGTGTTATTTTGTCATTTGGTGTGGTACACATTTTGCACACTTCGTGGATGTCTTTCATGATATTGTAGTCCCTTTGTCTTTGAGTACACATTTTCACATGTTGTTTAGAGGTTCCGCAGCCTTCCTGTCACATGTTCCGCGAAAAATGTGTGTGTCTCATGTGGTGTCCCGCGGCTTTGATTGGCGGGTGGCTAAATTGACATTAGACTTTTGGCAGACGAGGGGGAGTGTTTGCGTCCCCCCGCTGAGCCTTCTCCGTCACCTGGGCCGAGCGGATGGAAAGAAGGAGGTGAGAGACCAGTGGAAAAAAAGAAAGGGTGGGGGTTTCACAGTGGGATGAAATATAATGACACAGCATTCTCACATATGAGTGCACACACCCACCGGCCCACCCAAACGCACACACGCCCACACACGACCTCCTCTGTCTCTCTTGGTTACCAGTGTTTGACAGGCTCTCTCCCAGCGTGGTTCGGCAAGCTAGTAATCCTCGCCTGGAACCATCCGCACCCCTCGCCATGGGAGACGGAAAGATGGTATTGGCGTAGACTATAATCACCCTCTCCCCCCCTCCCACTCCCCTCAACACACCCATGTCCACGCTCACAATCAGAAACACCAATAATAGGAAAGAACGGCTCTTGAGATGGAACCCAGACCTAATGGTGTGACGTTTAGATAGAGAAATTCATGATCTACGATAGGCTTGATCAAAATGTCTGCAGCGCCAAAGGCCAGATGGTCAGTTCTGAGGACCTGACCCACTCGAGAAGGAGGCGGAGCCAACTCCAGCATTTTGGTCAATTTGCAGATTTTAGTCACAGTTGTTGCACCATCTGGTACATGAGAAAGTAAAGACTCAAAGACTTTACTGCGTGGAATTTACTCCACACACTCAAACACACACGCTGAAAATTAATAATGGATTCCAATGCATCAAAGTGCGCTC
Organism: Zeus faber; assembly: GCF_960531495.2. Lineage (NCBI taxonomy): Eukaryota > Metazoa > Chordata > Actinopteri > Zeiformes > Zeidae > Zeus > Zeus faber. The sequence goes on from NC_137193.1 coordinate 25,752,843, forward strand.
AAATGACCCTGTCTACTCAAAAACATGACGAATTGAAACAGACACTAGTGAATATACCAATCAAAGCAAAAAAAAATGCATTGTAATCCATCTAGTCTACTGCCTCAATCATAAATGCAAGGAGAGGATGTTGACTATGAAACATTGCAGCGGCACCTTTTCTGTAACTCAGCGTGGAATTGCCACATTATTCACCCGCGGCGGTGCTGACGGACTCAGAATGTTCCCATCAGAAGTGGCAGTTCATTCACATTTTTCGCGACTCCGCCGTTAAATCCACTCACGGACTCTGTGTGAGCGAACCATCAGCGTTCTGAGGTTACGAGAGTTTCTCCTCAGCCTTTCCAGTCTGGGTTCTCCGACACACCAAAAGAGAGAAATAAAGTGTTGTGGCTGTGATGCTGTAATGGCTTTTTTCACTGCTCCTACAACTGTATGGGGCATTGGAAAGCTGTAGCTATTCCCGAAGCAGAACCCGAAATTGAAAATAGTGCTGTACATGCTTTGTTCTTGCTAAATTAGCACTGTTTTAAGGGATTACAAACAGGGTCAGCATAACGGTAGCCTTGCCCTGTGACTGTGACTCTACGTTTTGACCGCCAAAGTCTCCTGTCTCTCGGGGGGTCCCACTGGGAGGCGGGATATGGATTAGGCATTAGAACAGCTGATCGTGGAACCGCGATAGTGACCCCTTGTTCTTACACATCGTCGAAAACACAGCCACCTTTAGAAATAACAGTTTTCCCCCAGCATTGGTCCGAGAATCAGTATAAACAGCCATAATAATAGAACCAAGCAAATTCATCCACATGGACATAAACACACCATATCTATGTGTCAATCATCCGGATGGCCTTAAGCAGCAATCAAGATTTCAGAACGATTGCAGAACGAACAATATATAATGTACAAATGATGTCCGCTGCAACGGCAGACCTAATACGTGAATGACGGATGTGTGCGATTACAGCGCTCAGGGCCTAGCTTCGAGCTCCTGGCTCTCAGACAGGATAACGGTTCGTCCCCGCTATCCCCTCCGGACGCCTCGTCTCCGAGGTGGGAGTCCTGGAAATCATGTTGACGCCGTGTCAAATTGGACTGTCCCACTGCTTTTTCGATCGTCTATTTTTATCTGAGCGTGAGTCTAGATCCAGACTCCGCGCCACGGAGAGAGACAAACAGAGATGGAGGGGAGTTCCATTTTCTTTGTTCAACGGGGTGTGTGTTTGTGTGTGTGTGTGTGTGTGTGTGTGCGTCGGGAACTATGCATGATAGATAAAACTGTAATGATCACTTTGGCAAATTGGTTGCAGCGCTAAAGGATGGGCCAGCTTTTAAAAGAATGCGATAAATTAAACACAACAGCATAATCAGCACCTTGCTTGAATATTCTATACCTGTCAATCATTTTCTCGAATGTATACAGGCACTCCTCACTTAACGACCGAGTTCCGTTCCTACGACTAGGTCATCAAGCGAATTGGTCGATAGACGAGGAGCCGGCCCCCTTACTGTTATTTCAAGCATACGGCGCTAGTACTCTACACTACTACGCTAGTGTAGTGAATACAGACCGACTGCGGGAGCGAGACTGAGACTGAGAAAGGGTGATGCGAGATGAGATGCTTGACGCTGAGACGCCGCGCTGCCGTTTCCACGACCACAAAGTTCTCTTATGGCGCACAATGCCGACTGGTCGGAGAGCTGGTCGTAAGTCCGCGTGGTAGTTAAACAGGTAGGTCATTAACATTACATTACATTTAGCAGACGCTTTTATCCAAAGCGACTTACAATTGTTCAAACACCGACGGACGCAGCCATCAGGAGCAATGAGGGGTTAAGTGTCTTGCTCAAGGACACTACAGCATGCTAGCAGGAGGAGCCTGGGATCGAACCAGCAACCTTTAGATTACTAGACGACCAGCTCTACCTCCTGAGCTACCATCCCCACGTTAAGTGAGGAGTGCCTGTATTAGCAGATTAAAATGTTGGGTGAGAGTAAACGTACGTGTGAGTTGTTGACGGACACATGTTTCTAGTTTTAATTAAGTGAGCCGTTTACTACGATACACACCAGCGGCTGACATTGCAGCGCTTCTTGACATATTCATCCTGTTCTCCACCGGGGCCGCGTTCCCCCTCGGAGGGCCAGTCTGCGCCTGGTGGCACTGATGTGCGTGATGGGGCACGATGTACCGCCCATGCACACTCTGACTGGCAGGAGCAGATGGCGCGCTGGCAGGGTTCCGTGGCCCTGACCTCTGCGGACACGCAGCTCGCAGAGCAAGGCAAATCACTATAGTGGCCAATTAGAGAGGGAGGATGTCACGTGGACGATGGCAGCCTGGAGGAAGGAGACTTCTGACGCAAAATGTATGACATGCTCTTCAAGGAATAATACATGCTTTAACTCTCACACACACTACATGGCACTTTGGAATACTTGATTCTGATTGGTCAAGAGCTCCAATCACGGTTAATTATTTAGGAATAATCACCATTGTCATTACACTGTCACCACCAGCAACCACTCCTCCCTGTCTGTGTTCACCTCCCTTGTTTCACGTCGCCTACATGCTAATGCTAACACTGCTATGCTATTCACTGCAGAATAACCACTGTCAGGGGTTAATTTGCATTAATGACTGGCTGGCTGCACCTTATCCACCTACTGTAGAAAAGAGTTAATCGTTCAAAGGCTTTGTATCTGTTTGTGCGTGAGGTAAAGTCTGTTATGGCCTATAAGAAAGAGTCAAAATGGTGGAAACACAACCTTGTTCGTCCTCATCCACACCGCGCTGTGTTGCTGTGTTGTGTGCCTCCAGGTGAGCTCCCTGGGGAAGGAGGTGGCGGAGCTGGGAAAAGTCATGAGGAGCATGGCCCGCCTCATGGAGACCCTCATCTCCACGCCGCCGCAGCCCTCGGTGCTCTGCCCTGTGCACTGCTCCCCAGGACACCCCACCTACCTGTTACACCCCGCGCCGCCCCAGCCCAACTCCTCCTCCTCTTCCTCCTCTGCCTGCTCTCAGACAGGCCTCATTTGGACAGATGCACCCCTCCACCCCACACCCTCCCTCCCCGGCGTCCCTCCCCCCCAGCAGCACGACGGGACAGGCCTCCCGGAGTCCCCCGCCCCGCTGACGCACAGACACCGTGACCTCCTCCAGCCGGAGCGCCAGGACTGTGCTGTCCTGATCCCCCCACCCGTCACTAGTTCCACTAACTCTTTGCCCCGACACCCCCCTTTACCCTCCTCCTCCTCCCCCCTGGTGGCCACGGACACCGCCCCAAACTCCCCCCGCTGCCCGTTGTGGTCCAGCGCCTGGTCTGTGGGGTCCAGGGCGCACAGTCTTGAGGGACCCTGCAGAGAGGCGGGGAGCGGCCCTGTTCTGCGTCGGAGCTCTGGATCCGGGGGGGCTGCCCACCATCACACCACCCAGGGGTTGTAGCAAGACCCTCCCCCCACTACTGCTGGATGACTGGATCTGATACTGGAATAAAGATCAACAGAGTTCTCCTCATAGGACATGAAGTCATTTTACCTTTTTTGATTTAAAGGCACGTCTTTTAAATTCCAATAGCATGAAAACAAGTATGAGATTTTTGTGTTGAGGGTGGTGGCGAAGGTGGGGTTGGATGGGGTTTCAAAGGTATTTTAAGCTTTACAGGGTAGAGTCATAGACTTGTTAGCAGGGTCCTAGAAGCACGAAGGGGAATAAATAGGAATGGGGAGGAGGGTGTTTTTCTAGTATATGAAGCAGAGTGTGGTAAGACCCTAACTCACACACACACACACACACACACACACACACACACACACACACACACACACACACACACACACACACACACACGCACACACACACACACACGCACACACACTTAGACAAATACCATCACTGCCCCCTCACCCATGCACACGCAACCCATAAGTTTAGTTGTGTGTGCATGTGTGCGTGTGTTGGGTGCGTTTAATCTGCCACAAGGAGAAAAAAGACTCTCACTCTCTCTCTTTCTCTCTCTCTCTCTCTCTCTCTCTCTCTCTGTCTCTCTCTCTCTCTCTGTCTCTCTCCCTGTCTCTCTCTGTCTCTCTCTCTCTTTTCTCTTTTTTTGTCTCTGCGCTCACTATACAACAATATGCTTTCTGACTTTCCTCTCTTCCTCTCTTCCTCTCTCTCTCTCTCCCTCTCCTGTCTGCATGCCTTTCTGAGCCTTTTTGGTAGTGCCTGTAGATGCCCATTTACACACTGCATGTCACCCCGTGGAAATCCAGCTTGCCATTTATCTATTTATAGGAAACACGGTTAATTTTTGTATTAGCCGAACCTGGCATTTACAGATGCATATTTATTAGACGTGGGCTCTTTTTTTAAACTACCGGGTAATTTTGATGCGTGCCGGCCCCCGAGGCAAACTCCCTATACCTAATCAGTTCGTCGTTGATTAGTTGATTTAGGCCACGGCGACTCTGAACATGAGTCTAACATCCGTACTGTCAACTGATGTGAAAGCAGGCAATATTCCCACCCTTCCAAAGCACAACAGAAAATGCTTTTTTATATTTCTATGAATGTATCAATACTTCAGATGTATTTTTTTACCTCAGAGAATGCAAAGAGTACAGGCCGCCATTATGTTACACGACTGCAGATTCAAGGCTTTGTTAGGGGCCGTACCCTCGACCCAGCTCATCTCTCTCGGAGTGACATAGGTTTGCTTCTGGGCTTCTCTGAGAACGGAATGTACTGTAACCATTTTTTGCTTTCTTTTCGCAATTTTGGTATTTATTACAATGAAAAATAAATAAATAAAAAACTGTTATGCTAATAAATGACACATACGACTGTTATGCCATGGCTTTTTGGTTCTGGTGATGTGAGAAAATGCATTAAAGATAAAAAGATTCCCACCGAAGCGTCTGTGGGAGTCAAGGAGTATAATGATACTCTGATTTTGAGGAAAAACCTATTCTGGGGTCTGGAAGAAAAAATGAAATCACTGTCCACTGACACGTAATAGAATAATGGCTGAATGCTTGTACACAGTTCAGTCATTGACTTTCATGAGTCATAGATGTAATCAAGTCGCAACAGACTTTTCTTGCCAAGCTCATTAGCCGATAAAGAGATCAGACAAAAAGATCTAAAACATCCACAGTAGAGCTGTCATAGTGTCAGTGTCATAAAGAATTGTTGGTATATACAAAATGTAATGCCCCGTATGTATATCTTGTGGCATCCAGAATCAGACCTTGATAAAAGGGTCATTTCTGAATATGAGAGTGTCAATAACCAAATTGTAATTCCTCAGAAGTACTCTAGTGGCCCCTGTAGACATATATATTGTATGTATTTATAGAGAATAGCTTTCTCTGGAGATACTTCTGTACGTATAGTTTCCAGGCGTCTGTCGAGCGTGTTATTGAGCCGTGCCTGTCTTCTCTTCAACAGCATTAGCTGCTGTGTTCATGTATGTGTGACACACAAACACACACACACACACACACACACACACACACACACACACACACACACACACACACACACACACACACACACACACACACTGGAGAGGCCATAACTCTGTTACGAAACATTGTTTTTGTGTCCACTGTTTATAATGGAGGTGTGCATTCTGGTGTGTGCGTACGCACACAAACAGAATACACACACACACACACGCACACACACACACACACACACACACACACACACACACACACACCAAATGCATGCTCTTCTTTGTCAGCTGCAGTTACGGTTCGTCTGAGGTGAAAGGGAGGCATCGTCAGGACGTCAGGATGGTGACTTGGTCAGGGTGACGACAACCTGGGAGTGCATGGTATGGATGGTGTTGACACACCTGTCAGCTGCTGTGTGTGTGTGTGTGTGTGTGTGTGTGTGTGTGTGTGTGTGTGTGTGTGTGTGTGTGTGTGTGTCCGTGTGCGTGTGTGCGTGCGTGCGTGCGTGCGTGTGTGGTGTGTGTGTGTGTGTGTGTGAGCAAAGGGAACCTATGCATGCCACATTTAATGTGTGTTCAGATGGATTTCAGGCGAGGCACATGGTGGAGTGGGAGGGTGTTGATGTAGGTCAAGGAATGCATTTGCTCAAGAGGTTGTCACCAAAACGGGACGCTTCCGTCACAAAAATGTCATTCGTCAACGTTTTTCATGGATTGATTTCATATGTTTATGCCAAATTTATGTAGATTATGTAGGGAACTGATGAATGAATCTACTCTACCTATACCCTACATTACCACTACTCTATCTCTTCTCTACCTCCACTCTACCTCTACCCTTCATCGCCACTGCTCTTGCTTTTACTCTACCTCTACTCTACCTCTACTCTGACTCTACTCTATCTCTACTCTACCTCTACTCTGACTCTACTCTATTCAAGCCCGGATCTACCATATGCGCAATCTGGGCATGTGCCCAGGGGCCCCTGAGGGTGAAAGGGCCCAACATGATGGGAGAAATACAAAGTATGCATTTATCTTTATGTCAGGCTCCAACTATGACACAAAACTTGACAGAAAATTAAGTCCTGACTGATTGTTTTATTTGTGAGGTGGTTGGACACGTGGTGACTGGTGAGCAAGAATTCTGTGTCACCGCTTTAACCGCGCCTGGAGCTTTTCCTGTCTGGAGAAATCCTCAAAAAGAAGAAATAAATCAGCCTTAAATCCGTTTCCAGGTCATTCTGAAACGGGCCTTCTCTCATTCTCTCTGTCTTGGTTCAGTTCAGTTTGGTTCAGATATTGGGGGAACAACGCGCTGAACGCGGTGGTGCGGAGCGCACTCAGACAGACCTGTTACCGGGAGGTGGAGGGCCCGTCCCGGGAGAGCCACAGCCGCCGCCTCCTCCTCCTCCTCCTCCTCCTCCTCCTCATCCTCCCCCTCCTCCGGGAGCAGAGACCCAGTCCGGGGTGTGGGACGACTCCTTTCTCCGGGATAATTACACGATTTGTTCCTTTTTTGCTCCTCAGCTCTTAATCCTTTAGGGTGAGCTTTCACAAAGCTGCCCGCATAAACGGAGGAAAAAAGGAAAATTGTTTTAACCAAACCTCCACGCAAGCCCTCGGTGAGACCCAGTGCTTCTTCCCGGGCCGCGGCGCATAAAGCTCTTCATTCCATGCACCTGCTCAGCTGGACGGGTTACTCAGCCTTTCTTTGACTAAACTGTGATTATGGTGTGGTGGATTTGACATGCCAGCTTGACTGGAGGCTCAAAATAATTAAGGTGGGGTTTAATGGCCGGGGTGGGGTCTGTGGGGTGGCCATAGTGTATGGCTGTAGTCTGTGTGTGTGTGTGTGTGGGGGGGGGGTATGAGCTTTAGTGCCCAGGGGCCCCTGGGGGTACTAATCCAGCCTTGACTACTACTCTACCCTTCTCTACTCTACCCTTTACCTCTTCTCTACCTCTATTCTACCTCTACTCTTCCTCATCTCTACCTCTACTCCCCCTTCTGTATTCTACCTATACCAACCTCTACTCTATAGGGAATGATGAGGGAATCCACCACTTCCGTTAATATCCATATGAAATATACAGTGAAACATTATAAAATTTCGGTCATCGACGAAAAACACCTTGATCTCACAATGATCTCTTTGTGAAAGTAAGTGCAGGGCAGCAAAATGTTTCAAATTGTTGATGGTGTGCGTGTTGGATAGAGGGTGGAAGAGCAGGGGGTGGGGTGGGGCAGGTGATCAAGTTTGGGAGGCCATCAGCAACAGGGCTTGTGCTTGTGCAGTGTTTGTGATGGGGGTGACTTGTATGTTTGGGCAGAGTCTCCTGCCCATCTGTGGGGATGCTGTTCGTTGGACCCCTGCATATTTAATGGTGTACAGACAATCCCACCTCAGCCTGATTATGCACCGAATTTATCCACCTGCTCGTGAGCTTGTATTTTATTCAGGTTTTCTCCCGCCACTCTTTATCTGTCATTCGAAAAATGAAAGCATTCCTCCCCTGCTTCCCCTCTTTTTTTCTTTCATTCTCTCGCTCTCTCTCTTTGTGCATTTTTTTTATATATTTTTTCATCCTGCTACTAAGAAGTTGTGCCAGAGTGAAGGAAGGATGGTCAGGGGGATTATTAAAGGGATGAATAATGTGAAGGACGAAAAAAGAAATGATTGATGACGGAGAAGGGGTGAAGTGTGGTTAACATTCATTGTTTTTCCCAAATACTTTATATACACTGCTTCCTGGTACATATTCATGAGTTCGCTATTGCTGTGTGTGTGTGTGTGTGTGTGTGTGTGTGTGTGTGTGTGTGTGTGTGTGTGTGTGTGTGTGTGTGTGTGTGTGTGTGTGTGTGTGTTTGTGTGTGTGTATGTGTGTGTGTGTGTGTGTGTGTGTGTGTGTGTGCGCGTGCGCGCACGCTTGCATGTGTGTGTGCCTATTTTCTATTCTATTCACAGTACTTAATGATGGTCCTGACCCAAATACAGCTACAATTCAGGCTGGTCCACTCTTTTCATCTAAATGGACAGGAAAATACTTTACCAACGCACACACCCATCATCTTCCATTCAAATGAGCACTTTATCCTAGTGAAAAGAGCCACTTCACTTGTCCCCGCGCCCCAGATTTCAGAATTTTACAGCCTCCCTACCCACCCCCACCTCCCTCCATCTTTCCCTCCCCCTGTGCAGGGAGTGGAAAATTCCCCCTACACAGGTAATAAAATCTGTCCATTTCTCTCCTTTTAATCTCGGCAGACGCGGCGCTCCTTGCACTGTACGGGTAGGTCAGGAACCATCTTGTTAAAATCTATCAACTCTCAGTATTTCCATTCCACACTGGTAGAGGTCTGATGGGCCGCCCGCCCACGAAGGCCAGCAGCGCCCAAGATGTATGCTGAACCATGGCGAGATTAAGTGCAAGTTGAGTGTGTGACCGTTCCGCTTGTGCACCTGAAAGCCTGTCCTTTTTGTTTGTGTGTGTTCGTTTTGCCTTTGCCTATTTATCTGACTGCACTTGAGACTGCACTTGTTTGTCTCTACACACCATACACCATTCCCCAACATGGTACTCCATATGCACATGTGATCCCATGTCCATGTGAGTCATAAACAGGCTTTACATTCATCCGTTCCACTCCAGCCACCGTTATTCATTCAAATAATCCCATTTGCATCGGGCGGGGAGTTGGGGCGAGATGGATGGGGTGGGGTGGGGCGTTGGGATTGCAGGACAACTTGGTCGTTTGATAAATGAGTCTGGGATGGCGTCTCCGTTGTATGCTATACGCTTGGAGCGGTGGTTGGTGGCGTCAGAGGGGATAGGGGGAACAATGTGCGTGTCGGGGGGGAAGAGGAGATTAATGGCGGTTTGGGCTCCGGGAGTTTGTAGGCGAGGCTGCGTGCTTGCGGTTATGGATCGAGGTGCGGCGGATGCAAAATTGTCTCCATTGTTGCTCACCTGCCACAGAACGCCTCAGTGTTTTCGACCAGATGAAAGGGCACTGTTATCGGAGTGTAGCGCTCCTGATAAAATGCTGTTAGAAGCAGACTTTATCTAAAGAAGACAATTCTCACAAGAGTATCCCTCACAATATCCTGAAGATCCCTTATGATCCCTTAAGATCTGGAAAATGTCTTGAAAATCCTAGCTCAAGTCCCTTTAGTGTAGACTAGGCATTTAAGAATTGGGATTCAGCCCATGCCTGTTGTTTTGATTCCAACAGAACTGGGTGGCAGAGGAGAGAAGCCAGTAGTCAGGAAGCCAATATGGCTGATGGTTTGTTGATAGAGACGTTCTGCTCCCTGCTCCGGGACTCTGAGCTTGTGTAGCGCTGCACTGTGAAGGACTGATAAGTAAAATCTCCGGACGTCAGAAATTGCTTTGTGCACGTCTCAAATGCTTGTTAAATGCAGCGCAACAATTGCTTGCGTCGTCCATTACGTGTATGACGTGGTGGAGAGGGCGCTTAATCGGTTGGAGCGGCGTGCTTTGCGAGGAATCTGCCCATGGTGCAGAGCGCCAGAGTAAAGCATTTCAGTCATAGCGCCTTTCCACCTTCTTTGATGCTTTTAAATTGACAGCAAATCCCCTCGCCTTGACAAGTGCCGCAGTGAAAAGAGACATTATCAATCTGGAGCGGTGGAAAGAAATTGACTGTTAAAAAGTTTATGCTGCTCTGTTCATTTTTCCAAGAAAAGACGTATGGAATCCTAAAAACCCCTTAGCCCGAGTAAAATAGTGAAGGAGGATAATAGGCGCTCGGAAGACGCGGCTCAAGGGGAAAGAGCGCATCAACAGATTCTGACACAACGTCTCCTGAAAGTAACTCTCAGCAATGACTGCGCGGTCGGCAGGACGATCTGGGCTGGGTCGACACCTTGGATATTTACACTTTCCACGCTAAAAAACGAGTGGTATCAAAGATAATCCATTGACAGAAAAGCAAAATAAACACAAATTCCCCCCAAGGCGGTCAAGTCAAAGTGTTAAAGGTAACCAGATGTACGGGTGATTGATGAGTCATTGCTTCCAAATCTGAAACGTCTGCATCCTGAGAAACATTCTTACATGAGGCATTTAAACGGCCCCATTTTTTCTGTTTTTCTTTTTTTTTTTGGTCTGGCCTTAATTGCTGCTCAGAGCGAAGCTTTTGTTTGAATGCACTTAATCCTCGCTCAGTGTCAGGGACCGGCTGTGAGACCCGTCCGTGCCGCCTAATTGCACAATGGCCGCATTTTGCATTGCCGCCAACAACTTTGTCTGTGTTAAAAAAGACCCGAGGCCCCTTTTTTTTTTTAACCGCCCTGTACTCCTCGCTGAAATAACCCCATGGATCTTCATAAAGGGGTCCACAGCTTCCCGCACCACAGCAGGTGACAGCCAGGCTCCAGCGCCAAAGTGTGTGTGTGTGTGTGTGTGTGTGTGTGTGTGTGTGTGTGTGTGTGTGTGTGTGCGCGTGTGTGTGTGTGTGTGTGTGTGTGTGTGTGTGTGTGTGTCTGTGTGTGTGTTTGCAGCAATGAGGGCTAGAGAAAGAGAGAGATGGAATGGAGCAGTGAAAAAGTACCATGGGAGTGTGATGTGTCTGGGAGTCGTCATACCTTCACACAGTCCCCTTCCCCATCACTGATGGCCTGTCCATGTTCATCAAACTCGCCTCGGCATAGAAGAGAGCCAGGACGAAGGGATGGAGGACTGGAAGGGAGGGGACGACAGAAGGCCGTGTAACAGTAATCAAGAAGGACGGTTTCAATGGGTTATTAGAGGAGGAGGAGTAGGAGAAGAAAGGGGAAAGGGAAGGTGTACCACTCTGAATGCCGTGCCATAGTCTGTGAAAAATAATTTGGCGTGAGAGCGTCAAAAACATTCCCGCCTCATTAGTTGGCTACAATGCGGTCCTTCTTATTACTGAGAGAATCAACAGCCATTGATCTTCGAAGAGTAACATAGTACTTTGCTCCCCAATAAACAATGAGGAAAAACATTATTTCCCCAGAGACGTTAAACAGTACGTTTTACGGATTTATTAGGCTGTAATGAGAAATAAATACTCCACGTTGGGAGCATTCACCAAAGGCGGTGCTTAGGCTACAAACAAAATTTTTGTTTAACTTTATGGACACGTTTCACCGTTCACGTTTCCAATCGTCACTCTTCAGCAACAAGGGTTGTCACCATGCCTCATTGCAACTACTGTACTACTACATTACTACTACAAAGTAAAAACTTTTCCTATCATGAAGTACATTGCTCATCATCTTCCTGTGTCTGTGTAAGTCAATGAGCAATTTTCCATGTTTGAGACTCCATTCCAAACATCAATCATAACAGACGGTATATATTTTACATGTTTACCTTGACAAAGATGAAACTCTCGTTGAGGGGATCCATTACAGCCCACACACACACGCACCCACGCGCACACACACACACACACAAACCAACACAGCCCAATCGGCAGCATTGATCGGCACATTAACCCAGAGGATGTTTCTGTTCTCAAGAAACAGCCATTCCCAATCTATATCAATGGCTTCAAGGCACCATTGGAGTTCATCACCCGTTGACCATAAAAAGATGCCCTTACTGGCGAACTCATCAGATCTGCCGAAATTATTTTCTAAGAATGAAAGTTATCCCAATGTTCTTCTCAAATTCCTGCTGGATTACGGCTGCAGCCACCCTCGCCGCTCGACATGGATTGCACTTCACAGTAAAAAATTGCTGTGCAAGTAGCCAGTGACTGAAGACATTTCCCCACAACAGAACGGTCTAATGCTTCCCTTAAACCAGCTCTGGAAACCAGTCAATAGCCAATCCTTATGTAGGTTGGAGAGACGTATTAATCGCCAGCATTTTGTTGCTCTGTATCCTCGACCGAAGCCCTGGGGGATCAGACTGAATAGGTGGTATGACCCTTCACGGCTGCATACTTGACTGGACTAAGAGCATTTTGGCCCAATAACAGCATTGATGTTGCATGTAGCAACTTATCAGTGGGGTTAGCAAACAGCCCCTGGGGGGCAAGTGGATGGTTTCTAAGAATGAGTCCATAGGGCCGTCCCGACTTTCCATTCTAACTTTGAGCGTTTTCAGCTCATGTAAGCCACCGATCGGGAGTCGTTTAAATCTCTAGGGACAATCACACCTGACCAGGGGCAGCAAAGGCTCATTGATTCTGGCCAGGTAGCAATTGATGCTTTGATTTTTCTCCAATTTATTATAAGATATTAAGAGAGGACAATATTACAAGAGAGAGAGAATAACCTGGAAAGATCTTGTTGATCCTTATAGGGGGATGAGGATGCGCCAGCCTGATGTGAGCGTAAGGCAATGCAAGACCATCATTTAAGGACCAAGGTTGACCACTATTAGAAGCAGGTCTGAATATCAAAATGCACATCTGTGTCATTTCACCCAAAGCAAAACATTTAGCGTGTCGGCTTGTAAGAAAGGTCGCATCAGATAAGTGTCCAGGATGGATCAAACCACGTGCTGTTCCCTCATGTCATCAAAAAGTACAAGTGCTCCCTCTGCTGGTCAACACCGGATCAGTCGACAAGTCCGATTCACGACAGCGATTTGTATAGGTTCCCCTCAGCAAATAAAGAGGCAAGACGAATATATCAATACATATTTATAAATGCGACTGTGAACTTGTGCAAGGTTTGTCATTCAATGCAATGCAGGACATATATGAGAGCTGGAACCTGGAGAACAATCCTTTTGTTTTGGTTCACAGAGGAGTCGAAGCAGGCGAGATATAATTATTATAATTATCTGCGGTTGTCTGAAAACCAACAAGAATGAGTTGCCGCTCATGTATGACCACACATGCTAAACGATTGCTGATTTTATTCCCACCTTGTCCAGAGGATCTGTAAATGCACCCTGGGCAGAATATAATATATATAAAACCGCCTTTACTAAATTTGAGCCACGTCCTCTTAATAACAGCTACAGGAAGGCAACTTCAATTATATTTAAAAAAACAATGATAAAGCCCTGTTTTACTTGTTTGGCTACGAGGAACAAGGAAATGTATTTCAGCAAGCTGCAATTCACTTTCACTCTGTGAAATTGGCAATCACGACACATATGGCACACACATGCACACAATCACTTTTCTATCAAACAAAGCAATTTCTTTAGTAATGTCCCCATGTTTTCCCTGCCGAGCTGTTCCTTTTTTTATTATGCAACTGTGCATTATGCATAGAATATGGCCGTGTCGTTCAAATCAACGTTGTCAAATGAAACCCCATTGGATCATTGTGCACTGAATCTCTCAACCTGGATCTGTAAACAGTGTCTAACGGTGTCTAATTGTATTTATTTTTTCAAGTTTTCAGGCATTTCACATTTCATTTATCATATTTTATTTATCCTTGAGGTTTTAATGTACTTCACAGACAAGGCTCCAGTTATAAACCACTTGAATCTTGAATCTTGAATCTTTAGGAAGGGACAGTCAACAAAAACACTGCCCACTGATTGCTAATAGATAGATCAGTATTAATTTCCACACAAACTTACAGAAACCTGTGAACTGGTATACTGCCACCCAGTATACCAATGCCCAGTATACTACTGCACAGTATACCAGTGCCAAGTATACCACTGCCCAGTACACCAGTGCCCAATATACCAGTGCCCAGTATACAGCTGCCCAGTATACCACTGCCCAGTACACCAGTGCCCAGTATACCACTGCCCACTATACCACTGCCCACTATACCACTGCCCAATATACCACTGCTCAGTTTACCAGTGGTGCCCAGTATACTAGTGCCCAGTATACCAGTGCCCAGTATACCACTGCCCGGTATACCAGTGCCCAGTATTCCACTGCCCAGTATACCACTGCCCAGTATATCAGTGCCCAGTATACAGATGAGGATCTCTAAGTGTCTCGGACGGTTGTCCATCTCAGAGCTCAGCGGTGATATCACTACACCTTCATTATTATTCTGTGTGTGTTGTGTTGAAGCCCACAGCAGCAGGAGAGTCCGGAGGGTTCTGCACCCAGCGGGGTCTCCATCAAGAGTGACTGCTCTATGTTTATTCAGGATGCAGGATTTATGAAATATATTACCAAATACAACAGCCAAATATCCACAAATACTGACATACAGATGGTGGTTACTGTGCGATTCCATCAGGAAGGAGCAGACGGTCCAGAACCCAGCTGTGTCTCCTTGAAGAGCGACTGCTCTTTATTTATTTACCAAGGACAGTGCACATTAACCAACATTTCAGTTTCCACATCAATGTAAATGTGCCAGAGTTAACTAATGAGCTCATTTTCATCCATAGTCCTAGGTCCCTCCCTCGTTTGGTGGTGGTGTGTTCTCCACAGAGACCGGCAGAGGTCAGAGGTCACCAGTGGTCAGCCGTAGTAACATCAAAAAGCCTGGACTCCATATTTCGGGTGTGTAAATGTCCAACAAGCTCCAGAAGAAATTAGGAGGCATGTTCTGAGTCCAGATTACCCACAATGCCCAGAGAGGCAGAGGGGGGAAAGAGGATGATGAGGATGAGGTGGGGGTTGAGGAAGAGGAGGGGAGGAGGAGCACCAAAGAGGGAGTTGTGAAGATCACTGCACTTCCTGAGAGAGCGAGCAGGGGGAGCTGGCTGACTCTCTGCAGAACAGTATTAAGAAGCGTTCCACTGCTCTATTAGTAGAACAGCCTGTGAGCGACTGAATCAAACTAGGAGGCAGGCTACAAGCTAGGACACAGCCTAGGAACTAGTAGAACTAGTAGTCTAGGAGACAGACGGAACTAGCCAGCCACAAAAGAAGGAAGAACTTAATCAGTGATACCTAAAGAATATCAATAAAACAGCTTTAGAGTTGTTTTGCAGCGGTATAATATAAAATCCGTGTGCCGACATAAACTGAAGTCTAAAGTCTTATCCGAGGGGGAAGCTCCAGTGTTTGTTTGAGGGAATCTCGAAAGCAGGACAGCCAATGCCTCTGACAAACCATATCAAGGGCAACCTGCTTCCCTCTCTGCTGGATAATCACACGACCCGCAGCAGCCAAACAGATCCCGCCTGAGTGGGTGGACATAGTGACAGAGGTGAGTGGCTTCAGCGACCCACAGAAGGAGGAATGCTTCAGGAAGAGAATCTGGGAGGAGAAGCAAGCCGACGCCATCATCTCCAAAATCATGTGTCACATCCTAGTCTTCTGTTGGATTACTGCTACATTCTGGATCACCTCTCGACAAAAGCACAGAAAGGAGAGATGCCCGAGACCCTGACTCAAATGAACGTCCACTTCCTGCTGCTTCAGTCCATACAGGGGAATGTCAAGTATCGTAGAGGATCTGGGACAGATCCACATTGGAATGAAGAGAGAGGGAAGAGCATTCACAGCTGGAGAAAGGCAACCTGATCTTCTATGATGTGGACCTGGCAGCGTGTGGCATTGATATCCAAGCAGCCTCAGTATACTCTGGGGTTTTCACCCAGATCTTTAAAGAGGAGTGTGGGGTTTACCTCGAGGAGGTCTTCTGCTTTGTCCATCTGAGCATTCAGGAGTTCTTGCCGTGAGACAGCAGTCCAAGTGGCAGCAGGGCAAGCACTGTGCCACCGTGGCTATAGGCTGCTGCCAGTGGTCAAAGCCTCCGAAACCTCTCTGTGGGTACCCAGATAACATCTGTATATTAACTGGAGTCTCTTTGACATCTGAGGAGATACTTAATGTGAATAGAGTTTTACTGTTTATGGAAAGAAAATCTTGAAACTATGTACTTATCTGTGGATGCTCAACCTGTGCATCCAACAGGGATCAGGAATGGCCTTCATATAATGACACATTTGCATGAAATCCATTGTGACAAAATGTAAACACATGTTTTTATTATAATCATCAAAATCAGAATGAGTGTATTCCACCAAGTACATTTACATATACAAATAATTTGTCATGGTGAGTTTGGTGCGTTTCTCTACAGACAATTCACTTTAAAAAGAAAATAATAATAATAATAATAATAATAATAATAATAATAATAATAATAATTAAATGAAATAGATTTAAACATTATAAAAATTGCGTAATATATACAAATAGCTGAAAAATACAAAACAGAAATAGAAAAATATATAATTATGATTGAATGATTAAATATGATTCCCAGCACAGAATAAATGATTGGTATTGGTATATAGGGTATAAATGCAGAATTAGCATACTATATTGTATTGTATGGTATAATATATTGTATATATAGTAAAATGAAATATAGTTTTGATTATAATATAATTCATATTATCTTGTATAATATAATTGAGATTATATTTAAATCATATATTATAATTATATATTATATCATATTATATTAGTGTATTGTATAATATAATATGGAACAATATAATTTGGATTATATTGTATTATTTTTATTATTCTTCTTATTATTACTATATTACTGTATATTGTATTGTATTGTATACTGATTTATATTATGGCCTATTCAATTATATATATATATATATATAATATATTGTGTTATATTATAGTTACTATGCTAACTCTGTGTCCTGGTATTGACACATTGAGCTTCATGTTGTGTTTGCAGCTTGTCCGGCTGTCTGGTCACACAGGTGGGCTTCGCTTCGCTGGCCTCAGCTCTGAGCTCCAGCCCGTTCCATCTGAAGCTGCTCTCTGTTGGCCTGGAAGAGCCACGCTGGAGCCGACACTCTCAGGTATGGAAAGACCAGCTGACCTCCCTGACAAGATTTTCTACAAGGAGTACACTGATCATACTGGGATTCTGGGTTATGTAGGGTGATGTAGGGTGACAGCACATATGACGTGATGTGGGATGGAAAATGATTGAGCTTATTAATGTCCATGTGTCCCCGATCAAAAAGAACATTTTGCTCGGACTTGGTTTTCCCCCAGGGTGGAGCACAGTGGGGCGTGGAGGCTGAAACCAGGTGTGAGGAAGAGTAAGTTTCTGTTTAGTTTCATTCATCATGACACAACTATTTAGATCAGTGTTTCCCCACCTTTTGTCTGCCACGCCACAGCTTTTACAATGATATAATCCCACGGCACACTGCTATCCTGTTGCCCACTAAAAACATCACAAAACTTCACAAACACATATCACTGTGTTTATTATTATTATTATTATTATTATTATTATTATTATTATTATTATTATTATAGATCACAAATAGTTCACTCTTAATGAGAAATGTGAACTTCTTCTGATGAAAAGAAACTTTCAGGGCACACCTGGTGAGCTCTGATGTGCACTACTGGGTGAGAAACAGTGATTTTGATGGAAAGTCCATCCACACAGCAGCATGGGACATCTATTCAAATCCCACTGGGGTTGAAGATGACAGCGGGCATCAGGTGTCTTCATCAAACTGCTGATTAATGGACTGTCTGTTGATGAATCCACAAAAAATTACTTAACAGGGATGTTATGATAAGCTGTTGCTGTTTTTATGTCTTGCTCTCCATCTGATGGCGCTCAACTCACACTGGATCAAAACACCGCTCGCAAAAACCGCTCTGTCCGAGAACAACATCCTTCCCCTGGTCCTCACAGATCGGGAGGGTATCTGGACCGGTCTGCTGGAGCTCTGGTCTGCTGGAGCTCTGGTCTGCTGGAGCTTCTATTCAGTTTCCTGACAAACTGAGACTCCCCCACACCTTGCCCACCACCACCTGAAGACGCATTTCTAAACTTTTCATAT
>NC_137193.1:25776033-25856033 GCF_960531495.2 Zeus faber
ACGCACAACGCAGGGCAGCGTTAAGCTCGGCCCCTCTCACTTCCTGCTTCCCCACTGTCAGAGGGGTCAGTTTGTGATAATGACCTGTTGGCTTCACATTATCCATTAGGTAACACCCGCAATTTATAATAAACATGTTGAACGCAATACGTAATGTTTTGCCGTATTTTGTGACAGAGAGGGAAAAAGAAAGGGGGATGGGGGAGACACAGGCAGAGCGACAGGCAGACGGACAGATTGACAGGCAGACAGAAAGGCAGAGTGCGACGGACCCACCTGAAGACTCGTGCCCGGTGTACTCGTACATCCGATCCCAGGTGCCGTTCTCCTCTTTCCAGATTAGAACTTTGCGGTCATAGGAGCAGGAGGCCAGGATGTTCCCGTACATGGGGTGAGCCCATGCCACCTGCCACACGGGACCCTCATGGCTGTGAAGTGCGAAGCACACACATACACACACAGACACAGACACAGACACAGACACAGACACAGACACACACCATTTAAGAGTTCCCATTCTACAAACAGGCTCACACTATTCTTCAACAACTCACCATGAGAGCATTCTAAAATGGCCAACAAGTCATCATTCACTTGTAATTGAGTGTAATGAGATAAATAACTCCCAAGTGCTTGTGTCTTACCGACGTACAGTATACAAGCCATATAATCATATTTTCCCAAAATGCTAAAGGCTAATTGTCCGAAAAGCATACCCTACATATAGAAAACAGCAGGGCAACAATCCCTGCTGCACCGTTCATGATCCAGCCGAGAATAAAATCAATCCAATCCTCATACATTTTCTGTCTGATGCTGAATTTTCAATATTCCCTCCACTTCCCACATCTTACCCTCTGAGGTCTGCCACCAGGATCTGCCCTCCGTTCCTCACATCGAAGATCTTCACTGATCGGTCGGAGGAGCAGGTGGCCAGCCGCGTGCCATAGTAGTCCATCTGGGCGTCGTGCTGCAGAGAGCATAAACATGGAGACACATAGAAAAACAGCCAACAAAAGAACTTCTACTAAGTAGAATTTACAATTAATAAAAATGTTAAATAAGCAATGCACAATATTAATGATAAGCAGCATGGTTGTTTAGTTGGTTCAAATGTGGTCAAAACACACACTGGATGGAAGATCTCTCTCAGTTTATCTTATATACAAGGAATTTGTCTTGGTAATGGTCGGGCCACTGTTGTACAGACAAGTAGCATGAGACAGCTCATGGAACAGCTTAACAGTCAAAAAAAAAAGGAAAATATATAGAATAAACTACACATGCTCTTTGCACAACATAATTTAAAAAGGCTGTGGCAAGGGCTAAGTGGAAGTATGGATGCTAGTGTTGACTGTGGGTATAGATATCGATGACATGTCAGAATCAGAATTCATTTATTTTGCCCAGTATATTTGCACATATAAGGAAAGTGACTTGGTGAGGTTGGTGCATAAAAAGACAAAAAGCAACACGATATAGGCTAAAAAATAACAAAATAGTGAATAAATAATTAAACAAAATATTAATTAATTATGAAATATTACAATTAAATATTTATAATAAAACAAATATTTACATACTATGTTATTAGAAACTGTAAATTATGCAGGCTGTGAAAGACTAAGAGGCAATAAGAGGGCTAGAGGCTATGAAATGTGTATAAGGGATGTACACAACACTGATTGGAATACATATAATGTAGATTTATGTGTGTGTATTTATATAATTTCTATTCCAGGTGTTTCTTTTACACAGGATGTAGAATTGGTGTGTGTGTGTGTCTCAGGAAGGGGTGGGAGTGGGCTTCGACAGATTTACGATGAAATCGCCTATCGGCGATGACGGATATTTTGGGGTTTTTTTCTGCCAGGAAAAATCAGACAATTTAAACCGTGTAAGTGCAGTTTACTGTGTTCTGAAAACTGGAGCAGAGGGGGGAGAGGGAGAGAGGGGAAAGATAGAGAGAGCGGGCAGAGGTTCTCCCCCTCTCCGCTCAGAGCTGTCCAGTAACCACTGGTGATTGGGTCTCACTTCCCCTCTACAGTCCCGTACAGAGACTTTGACGGGCAGGTGCTCAAAAAATAAATAAAAAATAAAAAGTAAAGGCACATGGACCCCCAGCTTCGGTTCTAGGCATTTTTCTGCTCTGGGCAAATGGAGCAGCACAGCACAGCCGCTGTACGCACATCGCAGGTGCGCTGCGGTGTGAGGTTCATGAGGAGGTTCTCATGAATATATCTTGCCCAGACAATCCGCTACCTCAACACCCATTAATTTCAAATAAAAAATATTAAGCGTGCCTGATAAGAAAGGCACCATAGACTCCATGGGGCAGTTGCTCGGACAACCCTACCACCCCCCCTTGTCCATTTTGTTGCACAGTGAGCAGACATTTGAGAGGAGTATTGCTAGTATAGGCATGTTTAAACCTCTCTCCATGAAGCACACCGGAGCCCCTGCGCACTCGCCTCTCCGTCTCACCGATTGGCCAAGGGGCCAGAGCACATTTGACCAAAATGTCCAGTAAAATCAAAGATGAGACGAGAAAATTGGGACATAATTGATGATCATGAAAATAATCTGAGTGGAATTATAATAAATCAAATAAAAGACTAAAAACAAACAAAGAAGTGTGCACGAACACACCATCTTACACACATATTTCTGTACAGGATGAAAACACACACACAGGCACACACGCACACACGCACACGCACACGCACACGCACACGCACACGCACACGCACACACCCTTGAGGAGACTGTGAAATTGAAACAGCATTCAATAGCCAGCAAATGTCAGATTGCAGCACCGCACAAACACCTTTTAGATCACAAACAGACCAGGAAACAATCTGAAGGTTGTTATGTTTCAAAATGCTAAATCAGTAATCATAATTCACATTTAAATTATATATCAACAGGAATCTACAAACAAACGGCAAAATGTGCTAAACATAAACATTAACCGAGGGATAGAAAAAAATGGCAATGTGTAAAATAAATAAAATTAAATAATAATAATAATAATAATAATAATAAAAAAAACTCTATATCAACAGTTCACAAAGTCAAAAATTTTGAATACATTTACGTATACTGTGTGTACCAGGCAAAAAACGAGATAGTAATAACAATATAACACATACGGTTTTGCAATAGATCAGTGTTTTAACGCCCCCCTGTCTGACATAGGTCATCCAGGCCAAGCCAGTCAGCCAATCATTCACTCACTCACTCATAGCAAGCGCAGCAAACATAGCGGAGATTTGGCAACTTACAATCATGTCCTCATGCGAGGTGTCCACCGTGTTGATAACGGAAACCTGAAGATTAAAACAAATGATTTAATATCACGTTATAACGT
The DNA here is from genome assembly GCF_960531495.2 of Zeus faber. Classification (NCBI taxonomy): domain Eukaryota; kingdom Metazoa; phylum Chordata; class Actinopteri; order Zeiformes; family Zeidae; genus Zeus; species Zeus faber. The sequence goes on from NC_137193.1 coordinate 25,779,404, forward strand.
TCTCAGGAGTACACAGTGATAACTGATAAAACACACAGAAACATGGCAATAACACGCAGTAATGAAACATAGCAATAACACCCAGTAATGAAGCTAAGTAATAACACTCAGTAATTAAGCTTAGTAATCACACACAATAATAATAATAATAATAATAATAATAATAATAATAACAATAATAATAATAATAACCGGTAGTTATGAAACATACTACTAATAAGCCGTAGTAATGTAACATAGTACTAATAATCCATAGTAATACAGCCAATCTGTTAGCCGAGCTGCTAACAAATTAGCGAATACGTTAGGAAACAGTCTTAACTCGGCGAGCACTGAATGGAAGCAACTACAAGAGCAGTCAAATGACACTTCAACAGCATTTAACTCACCATATCGAGTCTGATCTGGAGACTTTATTCAACTTTCTAATAAATGGATTTCCGCCTGGTTGACGGGGACACCGACGTGGCAACGAGCTGGACGCCGCTTCCGTTTCAGTCCGACACTTAGATTTGTCCGGTTGAAACGTCAAGCGTTTGACATAGTTCCGCTTTATGATCTATCGTAGCTAACATAAAATATATCATCTATAAATTAGTGGAAAGTAATGTTTTCCAACCCTTTTTTTCCCTGGATTTTTACAGTAAAATAATACCACCACACACCGATTACCCATTAACCACACACAAAAAAAAATCCTTTATATAATGTGTTGAATTTAGCCACAGGTTACTACCACCTCACTACCTCACTCTATTCACATTCACATGCCACTTTAATTCACATGCCACTTTAAATGCACATATCTGTATATACATAGGCATATTCCTTCAACCTATTCCATTTTATTTCAATTTATGTTTATTGTATTTTATTCTATATATTTTTATCTTATTCTATAAGTATTCCACTTACTGTATTACGTTTTAGGAGTCAGTTAGTCGGTCTATTAGAAAGGAATTTTCTACTTTTTATTTTATTTTTTATTTTCTCCTAGGACATATTGTGTGCTATCACCGGGTGCGTTGCATTACATTTCACTGCATATATGTATGAAAGTATGTTTATGTATGTGACAAATAAAAAATCTTGAATCTTGAATCTTGAATCTTGAAAGGTTGTAAATTATCAGCCTATAATAATAAAATGTAGATCAAGGCCTATGTTAAACCAAACAATTATGTATTTATCATAATAATAAGGAAAACACATAATACACAAAGCAAACACCTAGGGGTACAATATTACAGAAAGATTTGATATTTTTTACCCATGTTAATCAGTTTCATAGCCTTTTTGCGAGCAAAAATGTAAATAGAGAAGAAGAAAGAAGAAACAGTCTTTATTTATCACACAACACACCACACTACAACACATGCTTGCACACACACACACATGCACATGCTTTTGATGGTGGCCGGTGAAATGGATTCTCTGCTTTTGACCCATCCTGGGTTGTCCTTCCTCCGGGGGCACAGCCAGGAGCAGTGGGCAGCATACGTAGACGCGCCCGGGGACCAGGTGATAAATGTCCATTGCTGGTCAGACAATGATGGGTGCATGGTTTTTTTTGGTGGGGGTCCTTACTGACGTGAGGTGGAGGAAACCCCATGTGAGCACGGGGAGAACATGCAAACATGCAAATAGTTTGTATAAAAGCAGTAATAGATTTAAGGTAATTTTTTTAATACATTTGAATATAAAAAAATAAAATTGCATGAGCAATATAAAACTAATTAGATAAATAAACCAAGCAAATCTGGACATGTGATGGCGGTATGATCATTGAAATAGTTTCCAGCAGCATCTACAGTATTTCTGTCTTGGCCAGGCAGTCAGGTTCCACTGCTTCACTTCTCACCACCTGTCAGCTTAGTTCCCGTGCTTCAAACCTACATTTAATACAGATTTAAACATCAAATTGGCAGTGACAGTTACAAAACCACCAAGATGTTGACAGTCTCTTATTACATCTCCAACCTGTTGGAGAAAATGACCTCAACAGACAAAGATTTTAGGTAAGATATGGAGCAGTTTTACAGTGATGTGACATTTTCATAACAACCTCATGTGACAACACACTGCATTTAACTTTGGTTCGATAAAGGCTTTACCAGACTCTCTCTTTCTTTCTCTCTTTATCTTCTTCCTACCTGTTCAAGTGGAGCAATCAGTCTGTCTGTCTGTCATTCTCACTCCCTCCTCCTTTATTATTTTTTCTCTCTCTCATTGTTATAGGTATCACTGTAGGATATTTACTGTATTTGGGATACACCAATACAGATATCAATCCAATACGAAGCTAAAATAGAGCATTTTATCTCAATATATCTATTGGACAAATGTGACTTTGTTATCTGCTTCACTGACACACAGAAGCATCTAAGGGAGAAGAAAATATATGTTGATCATGATGCTGTAAAGACCCTAAAGCATCTGTACTGTTCAGTGAAATTAATGAATCAAATTGCTTACTAAGACTTTCTCAAGACTTCCTGTACATTACATTTTACATTTACATTACATTGAGTCATTAAGCAGATGCTTTTATCCAAAGCGACTTACAAGGGAGAATAACATTCAAGCTACATTGCAACAGAAACATTAGTGTAACATAAGTGTTAAGAGAGCGTTGCAGTAGTCGAGGCGGGAAGTCACCAAGGTTTGTACCAGCAGTTAAGTGGCATATCGGGTCAGGTACGGCCTGACTTTTCGGATGTTGAATAGTGTGAAGCGGCACGACCGAGAGACGGCGACAACATGGTCCGAGAATGTCAGTTGGTCATCAATAATGACACCTAGATTCCTTGCAGCCTTGGAAGGAACAAGAGATAAAGAGTCAATTTTGATATCAATGTTGTGATAAATACCTTGTTTGGCCGGGAAGACCAACAGTTCAGTTTTTGCCAGGTTTAGTTGAAGATGGTAATCCTTCATCCACGTGGATATGTCAGCGAGGCAATCCGAGATCCGCGTCAAGACAGTGGGGTCATCAGGCAGGAAAGACAGATAAAGTTGAGTATCATGGGCATAGCAGTGATATGAATGTGGATGATCGGGCCCAGAGAGGTGGTGTATATGGCAAAGAGGAGAGCTCCCAGCACAGAGCCTTGGGGAACCCCTGTGGTGAGGTGGTGAGGCACAGACAACTGGCCTTGCCATGTCACACTGAACGAATGCCCAGTGAGGTAAGATTTCGAACCAGGAAAGTGCACTGCCAGAGATGCCCATACTTGAGAGTATGGACAGGAGAATGCTGTGATTGACAGTGTCAAAAGCAGCTGATTAGTCTAGCAGAATGAGAACAAAGGATTGGGCAGCAGCTCTAGCAGTTTTTAAGGCCTCCGTCACAGACAACAGGGCTGTTTCAGTGGAGTGTCCGCTTTTGAAGCCAGATTGAAGTGGATCAAGAAGGTTGTTTCTTGACAGGAATTCTGTAACCTGTCTAGAGACTGCCCTCTTAATGGTTTTGGAAAGGAATGGGAGGAGTGAGACCGGCCGATAGTTTTCCACTCGAGTGGGATCGAGTGAAGGTTTTTTGAGCAGTGGTGCGACCCTAGCCACTTTGAAAGCAGAGGGGAATGTGCCAGAAGTGAGGGAAGAATTAATCAAATGTGTGATTGCCGGGGTGACAGTCAGTGATATGGCTTGAAGGAGGTTAGATGGGATCGGATCTAGCGGACAGGTAGTAGGAGGGCTACATGTTAGTAGTTTAGATAACTCACTCTCAGCGAGAGGGGAAAAATCAGGGAACAATGAGCCTTGAGCCGGAGTAGACAGGTTGTGAGTTATTGAGAATTGGCTGCTGATAGCTGCCACTTTGTCAGTAAAAAAGGAGGCAAAGCTATCAGCAGTGAGGTTGGTAGCTGGAGGAGGTGGTGGGGGGTAGAGCAGAGACTTAAAGGTGGAGAATAACTTACGTGTGTCCGTGGCACCTTGATCCTGTCGTTGAAGAAAGCCTTCTTAGCAGCAGTGATGCTGGGGGAGAAGGAGGACAGCAGTGTCTGGTAGCTTGCAAGATCTTCAGTCGCTTCGGATTTGTGCCATTTCCTCTCGGCTGCTCTGAGGTCAGTGCGCAATGTCCGGAGGGTGTCACTCAGACACGGGTGCGACTGGGTTGATCGAGCATGTCTGGTGGATAGTGGACACAGGCTCTCTAGACATGAGCTCAAGGTAGAGCAGAGAGAATCTGTGGCATCATTAACCTGAAGAGAGGAGAAAGTGCCGTGAGGCGGAAGAGAAGAGGAGAGCACAGAGGAGAAGTGTGTGGGAGACAGGTTGCGGAGGTTGCGGCGGATGGAAACCATGGGTGGGGAGGTAGAGGGTTGTTCTGGAAGCTGAACATTGAAGCGGATGAAGATGTGGTCTGAGAGATGGAGAGGGGCGACGATTAGGTTGTCTGTGGTGCAGCTCCGAGCAAGAATGAGATCAAGCTCTTTGCCAGCCTCGTGAGTCGGTGGAGTTGGGGCCTGTCTTAGGTCGAATGAGCGAACCAAAGACAGGAAGTCAGCCGAGCTCGCACTGTCCAGGTGGATGTTCATGTCACAGAGGACGAGCATGGGACACTCATGCTCAGGTATTGATGACAGCAGGGTGCCAAGCTCATGTAGGAAGTCACCTAGTTGTCCTGGTGGACGGTCGATGATGGTAGATGACGACCACAGGTGTAGACATTTCAAGACTTTCTCAAGACTTTCAAAAGTCCATCTAAAGACTTTCTCAAGACTTCCTGAAGAAATGTCTGATGCCGGAGCTGCAGAAGGACAGAGTGCGTCTGGATGAGGACAGCAAGTGCAAGGTGGTGAGTAGAGTGCCGAGCCTATTGGAGGACAAGAACAGAGAGGTGCAGAACCTGGCCGTCCCTTGGTACATGCGCGCACACACACACACACACACACACACATACACACACACACACAGGTGATTGACAGCTGTCCAAGGGAGATGGCTTGTGTCTGAACTTCATGACCTTTGACCCCAACTACGACCACAAGGAAGAGGAGGAAGACAGACGGACTTCTACTGTATGTCTATAGACATAGAAGACGACCTGGACCAAAGTCTGTCTGTCTATCTATCTATCTATCTATCTATCTATCTATCTAAACTGTCTAATGTAATAAAATGTGATTTAGTTAGACCAAATGTAATGTAATTTAATCAAATTTGATTTGATCTTTATCGAAATTAATTTTATCCAATCCAATACATCAAATGTAATCTAATGTGATCTATTATAATCTCCTCTGATCTGATCCGATCTGATCTGATTCAGAATCAGATGACGAGTACAGTGACGATGTCATGTGTCACATATCTCGGACTGATATTTCGAACACATCTCATCCCTCTGTCATCTCATCTTCTCTCTCCATTTTTATGTATTTCCTTCTTTCCCTTCCGTCTCTCTCCCTCCCACTCTCTCCCTCTCTCTTCAGTGCCTGTCCTGCCTCCAGTCTCGCGCCCCACATGGACAGGGTGTGGTCTCTGCTGCTGCAGGGCTGCCAGAGTAAGCGAGAGGGCACTAGGATACTGGTGGCCAAGTGTCTGGGCAGACTCACCACCGCCCACCCTGCCATGCTGCAGCAGAAGCTCCACACTGGTGTGTGTGTGTGTGTGTGTGTGTGTGTGTGTGTGTGTGTGTGTGTGTGTGTGTATGCGTGCATGCGTGTGTGTGTGTGTGTATGCGTGCGTGTGTGTGTGAGTATACAAAGCCCCAGACTCCGGCCTCCCATGTATTCAATGTTTCAGTGTTTGTGTAGTTCCCATTTGAAGCGGAAGGCTCTTTAAAGCAGGAAGCACAGATCTGCTCCTCTGGTGCAGATTGTTGGAGGATCTCCTGGAGACACTCAACAGTCTCCAGGATTTCCTGTCGGAGGGTTTCCTGGAGATGTTTAAACTAAACTACCACTACACTTTTCCTTTTACACTCCTACTGCGCTACTACACCACTAGTACATTACTAACTACACTAACACTACATTAGCAGGCAGACAAGGAGTATAATTTCATCTGATTACTGCTGATAAGATAGTAATAATAATAATGATACATATCATACATACACACACAAATGCATTCTCCTCTCCTCCAATCTGGTTCTTTGAAGCAGGAGTTGGGGAAGCAGAAGGAGTTGCGTCCTACGGCCATGCGTGCTGTCACCGTCCTGCTGGCGCTTCCCTTTGCCAACCAGATCAGGAACAGCGAGGACATGGCAACCATCTTGCAGGGCGTACGGATGGAAGGGGAGGCGGTGGCAGACGCCGTATTTTTTCGTCGAACAACCATATCTTTATCAATACGAAATTCATATATAATCACACGTAAGGGATAATGAACAGCCAGCCAGTGATTACGGGAAAAATAACCCAGAGGGTGATCAGGCCATAGTCCTGGTCAGGAATTTTAGCTTTTTGAATGGGCTGATGTTGTGATAATTAACTTCTTGCTGCACATTATCCTGCGTATTACACACTACTTACCAAATGAAAGAATACATTGAGACAAATATTGATTTGAAATTATTTTGTATGCCTAGTTTAAGCTTCCACTGAGAAAAAAAACATTGTTATTCATTTTGAATTTTGGGAAATGCGAGGCTGAATGGGACGTTGGAAATTTTTATATTGACGTCCACATTTATCGCTTTAAATTCTCCGATGTACTTCCTATGTTGCGTCACCAGGTGCCACTAGCTACGAGGGACGTGAAACAAGGAGAAGTGGTTCCCGTGGCAACAGCCACTATTACACATTAGCCGTCATTATTCAGAAATAGATGACCACTAGTGTGATAACAGGATGTAGACGTGTCAAATATTTGAGATAGGTAGACTGTTCTGATATGCTTAGAGGTGCAAATTTACAAAGTATAAATAGTTGTTACTGTACTTGGGTATTTTTTGGGAGTATCTGTACGACTTTCACATTTACTCAGCTACATTTATCCCAAAAACAGTTTACTCCAATACATTTCCCCTGAAAACCTTTGTTACTCGCTATGGGAGGAAAACTGGTCACCATGATGTTATAAAGCCAGTTATCACCAGATTCATGTTTGGATCAAGGCTCATATCAGCAGGGAGCTGACCGCAAAACAAACACTCTGGAACCGTTGCCAGGTTCACAGTTTTCCCGCGGAATTGGGCTACATTTTAGGTGTTGAAGCAGGTGGTTTTTTTCCCGCAGTTTGGAGGATGGCTGGGTTTGACATGGAGACCTGGCAACCCTGCCCGTGTTAAATATAAAGATGCATATTTGATTACAGGAGTGGACTTTAATGATGCTCCAAATGATTTTATGGACAGAATTCCGGAAAAAATCTCTCAAAACTCACAATTTAAAGCCACAGTTGAGTTAAATGAGAAGTTGTCAGTAATAGATGCATGGCCGTTGTTTTTGTTTTGTTTAAACCCAAGCTGTAGAGTTTACTTGTTGTAATACCAGGAGTTCACAGCAATCTAGCATAGATTTGTGGTTAACGTCTGCTTCTTGCCTGCAATACATACATGAATTTTCACATTGAAAGGTTCCTTTATAAGATCATAAGATGATTTCTATACATTTAGGTTCTTCCAAAGAAAGTAATAATAAACTTTGTGGGAATTGTAAGCTAAATAATAACTTCATTAAAGACAAAACCTTTGAAGATTCAGTTAAACAAATGGCATAAAATATTTTTAGAACAACTGAAACGAGTAATAGTCAGAAGTGGGAATACTTCAAAATTTTGAATTGGAGAAATAGCTAAACATAGCAAGGACATTACAAAGGCGAGCAGCGCAAAGAAAAAATAAAATGGGGAATTAAAACTAACACAACTCCAGAATGAAATTGATCAATTATATGTTGATGCTGCTAAAGGAGCCTTTATACGATCCAGGGCAAGATGGTTGAAAAAAGGATAAATAATAAACAACAGCATTAGTACTTATCCCAAAGAAATGGTAGAACATGTAGGATCTTTTTCATATAAAGAATTATATAAATCTAAGTTTGAACCAGAATACTGTGCAGAATTATTAAATAACACTGAAGAACATATTCTTACCTTTTCAGAACAGTTTAAAACTAATTGTGAAAAGACTATTTTAAACTGTGAATTTATGGAAGCCTTGAAACATATGAAAACTGGAAAATCTCCTGGGATTGACGGTTTATCTACTGAATTTTACTGGTGCTTTTGGGATGTTATTGAAGCCCCAATTATGAAAATGTAGAAAATTTATTTCTAAGAAGAAAATGACAACAACAATTAAACAAGGATTAATTAATTTGGTACCTAAACCAAGCAAAGATTCTCTGTCAATAGAAAACCGTCCGAGTCCGATCACAATTCTAAATGTGGATTATAAATAATTTGCACTTGTATTTACTAGACATTTAAAAACAAATCTTGAAGAGATTATAAATGAAACCCAGCCAGACAATATAAGATTAGTTTTAGATTTACTTGACTAGTCAGAGTATCTGGAGTCACAGGCGGTCATGGTATTTCTCAACGTTTATAAAGTGTTTGATACAGTGGAACATCTTTTTATATCTAAGGTTTTAGACTTGTTTGGATTAGGGGAAAACTTTATTTCAGTAGTGGAAATGTTATACAAGGACATCAATAGTAGTATAATGATCTATCCCAATACCTCCAAAAGGTTTCCTGTAAATAGATCAGTGTGTCCAATTTCTCCCTTTTTATCTGTAACTGTTGCAGAGTTACTTTTGTTTAGGGATTCGAACAGTCCCAATACATTCAATCTATATTTCAGAGAGAAATACAAATTACACATCTAGCAGATGATACAGTTTTGTTTCTGAAAGATACACACCAAATAACTTTTCCCCTCACAAAGCCATCGTATGGAATATTCTAGACATTACTGTTGAAAAAAAAAAATCTGTCTTTAAGCAAAATTTGGTTGACAAAGGTATTATTTATGTAAGCTATCTCTTTGATGCCAATGGATTATTGTTTAGTTATGAACGGTTCCTCCATGATAAATCCTTTCTAGTAACAAGCAGAGAATTTAATAATGTCATGAAAGCTATTCCTAATTGTCTATACCATCAAACGAAAAGTCATTTTTTTAAGTTCAAGAAGCACTAAAGATAGAACACCTTTTGATAAGAAGAAGAATATTTAATTGTCATGCAACACACCACACTACAACACATGCATACATACACACACATGCACATGCTTTGGATGGTGGCCGGTGAAATGAGGCCTCTGCATTTGACCCATCCTAGCTTGTCCTTCCTTCCCGGGGGGGCAGCCAGGAGCAGTGGGCAGCATTCGTGGACGTGCCCGGGGACCTGGTAACAAGTGTCTATCGCTGGTCAGAGGATGATGGGTGCATGTTTTTGGTGGGGGTCCTTACTGATGGTAGGTGGAGGAAACCCCATGTGAGCACGGGGAGAACATGCAAACTCCACACAGAAAGGCTCCTATTTGGGAGATAACCCGCCGGAGCACGGTGCCAACAATCGATGGTATTAACATTATTAATGCTAAATGCAACAATAAACATATACGTAATAAATTCTATGAGAGCAGGAAAATTACTCCTATGGGAAAATCTTTTTGGGACAACAGTATTTTGGGACAACTGTATGTTGCTGCTGCTGTTGTTGTCTTGTGGCTACTGCTGCTATTTCTGTTGCTGTTGTTGTTTCTGTTGTGATATTACAGTGAGAGGATTATAAGAAGGGTGTGTTTTTGGAGAGATAGTCAAAAGAATCTTCCTCCCGTGGTCAGAATGAAAAACTTGACCCGTAATTTAGCTTAGATGAGACGGTGCACACAGTTGAAATTTCCATTTCCGGTGAGGGCTACCACTTCCGGTCCCGGTGACGTCTTTGCTGTGCGTTGCTTCGTTGACATGAGATGGTACACACTGTTGACTCAATACAGATGAGATTTCTGGTTCCGGTGAGAGCTACCACTTCCGGTTCCGGTGACATCTTCGCTTGTGCGCTGTTGCTGCTACTATTGCTGCTGCTCTTTTCTGTTGCTGCTATTGTTTCTGCTGGTATTGTTGTTGCTCCTGCGAACCTTATACCTAAACTTAACCATCCACCGTGACTGGATTAAGATGAGATGGTGCACACAGTTGAAATCTCAGTGTCTGGTGAGGGCTGCCACTTCCGGTTGTGGGGACGTCGTTGCTGTGCGTTACTTCCCTGAGAACTGTTGACTCAACACCGGTGACGTCTTCGCCTGTGCGCTGTTGCTGCTGCTGTTGCTGCTGTTTTTGCTGCTGCTATTGTTGTTGCTGGTACAGTAGCCGCTAGTGTTGTTATTGCTGCTGGCGGTGTTGTTAGTGCTGCTAACCTTACACCTTAACTGGTGTTGTCGTTGCTGCTGCTTACATTATACCTAAACTTAACCATCTCTGACCTTATTCCTTAACCTAATCATCTCGAACATTATACCTAAACATAACAATCCCTAAACGTATACCTAAACCTAACCATCTCTAACCTTATACCCTAATTTAAATATCTCTACTCAACTCAACATCTCTAACATCTCTAACCTGAGTGACTTTTCTGGTTCCGGTGAGAGCTACCACTTCCGGTTCCGGTGAGGTCTTTGCGTGTGCGTTGCCATTGTTGCTCCTGCTTTGGTTTTGCTGTTGTTGCTGCTGGTGTCGATGTTGCTGCTATTTCGGTTGCTGTGGTTGTTTCTGTTGTGATATTACAGTTAGAGGATCATAAGAAGGGTGTGTTTTCGGAGAGAGACAGTCAAACAGATCTCCCTCCTGAGGTCTGATTGAAAACTTGACGTCTTCGCTTGTGCGCTGTTGCTGTTGCTGTTCTTGTTGCTGCTGTTGTCTGCTGCTGGTATTGTCACTGCTGGTGTTGTCATTGCTGCTGTTGTTGGTGCCGCTAACCTTATACCTTAACTGATGTTGTCGTTGCTGCTGCTAGTCTTATACCTAAACTTAACTCTCACTTAGCTTATACCTCAACTTAACGTAACCTTATACCTCGACTTAACCATCTCTAATCTGAGTGACCTTTCCGGTTCCGCTGAGAGCTACCACTTCCGGTTCCGGTGACGTCTTTGCGTGCACCTTGCTGCTGTTGTTGTTGCTGCTGCTGGTGTCGATGTTGCTGCTGCCGTTGTTGTTGTTTCTGTGGCTGTTGGTGCTGCTGTCGTTGTTTTCTGCCACTGCGGTTGGAGTCGCTTTTATTGTTGTTTTTTTGTCTTTGTTGTTGCTTTTGTTGTTGCTGTTGCTTCAGGGGCCTTCTTTTGTAATGATCGGCTGACAATTACGTTCTCTCTTTATTTTGTATTTCTTTGTAAAGCGCATTGTGTTGCCCTGGTATGAAATGCGCTCTATAAATATAGTGTGACTTACCTTGACTATTACCGATGAGATTAAATAAGTACACATTAAAATTTTACACAATATACATCCAACAAATAAATATTTATCCAAATTGTAGATATTGAAAACATGCACTTTTTGCAATGTTGAACCTGAATATTTAACGTTATTTAATATCTAACCCTAACCCTAACCCTAACGCATTACAGATGAGAAATGTAAACGTTATAGTGCTTTTAATCCAGAGAAACCACAGCTGCCCCGTTTAGTTCTATTGATTTACAGTGTTGCCCGCTCCAATATGGCGGCGAAGTCGACGTATCCCAGCAACGATCCGAAGCAGTCAATGCGGTGTCTATGTTTGTATGTCTATGACTGCGCGACTACAATAAATACAGCTTGACTTGAATTTAACTAAAATTGTGACAATTTCAACAGACCCTTTCATTGAACGTGCCTCTTTCTTCTCTTTTATTTACAAAGTGGTGTTGATCCTTTCCAAAGAGCGTTTTCAGAAAAACGTAAAGCGATCCGCTTGTCTTTGCGACAGCGGCGCAAAAATAATACCGCTTGAGAATACGACTTAAGACTTTATTCAAGTAGTATTCGAATGAGTGAATTTCTCTTTTACCGCGGCAGTTTTTTAGTCACAAATCTCTACTTTTACTCAAGTGCGGCATCCGAATACTTTCCCCACCACTGGAACTGTGTGCCACTGGGTGCTGGAAGAGGGTCCATCAGTAATGCAGGTGGGGTTGCCATGTTGCTTTGACAACAGCGCCACCACGTGGTCTTGAACACAGCATACACTTTAGCGCATGGAAAAAGCCACAAAAACACTATGTTTGAACAATTTGCAAAAACAAAAACACAGACGCACAACATGATTTGAATTTCAGTATTTTTAAGTGTAAAATAAATTCATCTTTAATAAAAATGCAATCAACTCAGATTGCTCATTGTTCTATTGTATTATAAAACCATATCAGTGTGGAAAGCGGAAGAAAGTTAATTAATTTCAATCATGCTTGTCCATATCATATATGCCCTGTATGTCAGCCATTAATAAGGAAATAACATTGAATGGAAAGCAGATTGGGAAATAATAATAATTTTAGCCTTTTTTGGTCATCCATCTGGTCATCACTGTGACTGGCTGTCACTGTGTCACTTCCCACTTCCAGTTTGAGTCAAACTCATGGTGCTGACACCAGAAGAGCCCAACCCAAACCATACAATAGTGCAAGTACACTGGCAACCTGGCCAAACAATACAGTCCTTAAACCAAACACAGGCCACGAGTACACCAGAATAGTAGAGCAACTCCACCTTCACTCTGTGAGACATCAGACGTGTTATTTTTAGCAATGGCAGAACTTAGTTACTTCCTGCTCCACAGCAATATGACGAGCAAAGTACAAGAAATCTCTGTCCAAGTATACGGTGTTCGTCCTTCCAGGGCCTCAAATGTTCAGGTGTGTGCGTGTATGTATGTGCGTGAGAGAGAGAGAGAGAGAGAGGGAGGGAGAGAGAGAGAGACAATTGTTCTCACATACAGTAGCCTGCTGACTTCCTGAGAGAAGCTTTGCTGCAGCTGACTCTACCAGTCCGACTGGCTGCCTCCTCGCTCTTTTTCCCAAGGCTTGCACGTTTTGGTTCAACCAGTTGTACAAAAACAAAGAGATTCCTTTTTAGGTTTATCATTTTGCCTGGACTTAATGGACAAATATATGCCCATGAACCATTGACGTTTGACGTCAATGCTTCTCCGTCATTGCACACTAAAAAAGTATATGAGGATGAGTATTTAGAAACGTACATGCCAGTCTACGTCAGCATTTATGCACCTTGGAATGATTCACTTTCTTGCGTTCCCTTTTGAGTCCTCGATCCTTGAAAAACAAGAAGTTGTGCCGCTTCCTACCGGCAATCTGCTGTAGCCAACCTTTTGCTTTGTAAGTAGTAGTTTTAAATAAAATTGTGAATATACTCTGTGGGGGTCCTGGGCTCATCCTGGGGTGCCTTGCCTGGCTGCCATGTGTCAGTCTTGGGAGTGGTTGTGGGTTTGGTGCCTGGGTTGGGGCCGGGGGGTAGACTGTCTCGTCTGGCCCTGGGCACCGGACCGAACTTGAGCCAACGCACAGCCACTTGGGACAAGTGCTGTGCGTTCACAGGGGGACTCATCACAGGTACACACACCACCAGCATCTGCCTCGAACACACCCCAACACCCTCCTGATGACATCCTTCTCCCTTATTCTTACTACCATAGCAATCACAGGAAGAGGCCACATGCCGCAATTGCTGTTCCAATTTTTTGCTACTTCATTGTGTTTTGTCAAAAACACGTGGTTGTCTGATGTTTCTATATTTATGTTTTGTCAAGTAAATATTGTTGTTTATTTCTATGTTTATTTGTCTCACCCGAGGTGATTCCCCCCTCTTGGAGGTGTAATGATGATCAGTTGTTTATAAACCAAAACGTGGTAAGATTGTTCTCCAAAGAGAGGGATTGGTGGAAGTCACGTTTAAAAAAAAGCTGCGCTCTTGTCATCCCACAGGTCGTCCACAGGACAGAATTATCGCAAACAGTTCTTGATGATTAATAAAGATTGGATTGAAGGTTGAGAATTTGAACTCCTCTTGGAGATTAAGTCTGTCTTGGATGCAATGGCATACAAATACCCTGTGTTGTATGCCAAGCCTGCTGACAGCACAGGTAAATAAAAAAACAAAACAAACAAACAAACAAACAAACAAACAAACAAACAAATAAATAAATAAATAAATAAATAACAATAATAATAATAATAAACAAACAAAAAACGAATAGATACATAAATAAACAAATAACTAACCAACTAAATAAACAAATAAACAAACAATCAGTCAAATAAATAAATAAATAAACAAACAAATAAATAGATAAATAAATAAATAAATAAATAAATAAATAAATAAATAAATATATATAAATAAATACATTTGTAAATACATAAACACATAAATACATAAATAAATAAAAATAAAATGGGAATATATTCAAAACATGTTCAAAATATATGCTAAGACACACGTGACTATGATGTAAGTTTCCTTTTTTCAAATAAATTCTTAAAAAAATGTTTGCCCCATTGGACTGCATTGAAACACAGTGAGAATCTGCAGCAGTGTGGTACGCTTCTCAACAGTAAAGCATTCAGTGAGGTCGTGCTACGAACAGTTCTAAATGATGGGAACCAACATTTTCATAATGCCTGGTTAACAAAACCGTGAACCTATCCTTTAAAACTCTGTTGGGGTTTTAGCGATGGTAGTCTCTGAATTCATTCAAAGGGTATCTAATAAACACTTCCTGGACCGAAACAGATACACAGTCCCAGTCGCTGTTTCTGTTTCTGTGTCTCTTGGCCACGTCCCTCCGTCTTTATTCGACATTCTCGTCATAACTCGTCACGTCTCAGCAGCAAGGGAACACAACCTTTTCAGTAGAGACAGCCCCATATTCGAAACCAGGGGCCGCATCACCGTAAACCACATTAGAGGGAGTAGAGAGAGTAACATCTATGTTTATATTGCTCTATCAGGAAATCTTGTGTAAGTATGTATCTCGTTATGTTTCTTTGGTCTGGTTCAGGGGAAAGCTCAAGTGAAACTGAACTTTCCACGGTTTACAGTCTGGAATGCTGGTTGCAGTACAAGGAGGTTAGCGTGAGATTTTGAACAATTAATAAATATAACATATAGAGTATAAACAGTATATTACAATTAATATATTGCATATTAATATCAAATTCTGAAAATTATATATTATGCATGTGGAAAATGCATCTATAAAATATGAAAAATATATGTCTCAAAATATGAAATTTTATATATTGTAAATGACCACAAAACAGCACATCTTAGTTTACCTCAAGCCATTTTGAAGCGGTTTAATAATTGCCCTCTTGTAACGATCCATCTAATCAGTTTGTTCGATTATTCCTGTTCCTGTTGCTGCAACTCACCGTACATCTGAAGCGGCTAGACTCAAGTGTATTTCAGGGTCACACACGCGCATAGCAACTGGCACGTGTAAGGACCTTAACTCCATGTCTCTGGAGATTGGAGGAAACTGCCTCAAACCGTCAAAAACATGGTGATAAGACGCAGACTCCACAATGACATGACCGGAGACGAGATTCAAACCCAGGGTGCTACTGTGGCCTCGAACTGTAATACCCCAGGTTTATATACAAGAGGATGGGGATGTGTGTGTACCCGTAAATGTGTGTGTGAGTGCATATATGCTCACGCATTTCTGTCTGCACATACTGTACATTAGGGCAGTGTTTCCCAACCTGGGGAGCGAGACCCCCACAGGAAGAAGCCAGAGATCGCAGGGGTGGTCACGAGGCCTTGGATGATTTGAGGTGTATGTTTCCTAATAGTCAAATATTGGTTCCAAAATCCACATTAGTGTCGGTTCATAATGTTGGTTTGTATGTCATAACAACCAATTCAGACAAAAACGACCGCCGACTGCTGATAAATTCACGACGTACCACATATTTTAAATAGTGGGGGGTCTCGGATTGAATCAGATTGAATTGATTTTGTGCGGTCTCTGAGGAAATAAAGATTGCAGTACGGCTTAGGAAGTGGAGGGCGAAGATCTCCGGCGCGGTGACGCAAGGCACAGTTTCGACTTGAACAGAAGGAGAGGGAGTCCCCCAGGTATGCAGCATGCTCACTGCAGCTCAGGCATCTTTCTATCTATCTATCCATCCATCCATCAATCCATTCATCCATTCATCTATCTCTCTCTCTCTCTCCCACACCGTTTATGGAATGATTCCCCACACCCACATTGAGACACACAGAAACCATTTTGGTAGGTATTCTCCGATGTAAATCATGACTGTTGTCTTAATAACGCTTCTCCCAAACGTGATTGTTCACCACTGAAACCTAATATCAAATTCATCCCAGCGTTTACAGAAACAAAAACATCTGTTACATAATACACAATATCTTTATGAATTTTTAATTTTAACTGGACTCCTCATGGGCATCACATCTTCATTTATGAAAGGCTAGAAACCTGCCCCTTAAAACTCATCTTTCTTACCAATTCCACGATTAATGGTTTTATCCCTCATCCACATACTCACCCAGTGAATCAATGAGTCAAAAATGTATTCAATCACATTAAATACAAAATAAAAACAGAACTCATCTATATGGGAAAAACAAAGGTGGGAGGTAACCGAGTAGTTTACTCAATTTCTGTATTTAAGCACAATTTTCAATGCATTTCTAATTTGTTTTAAGGGTACAGTAATATACAGTATGTTGACTACACTACATTTCTAAGCAAATGTATTTTTTTATATTACGTTTGTCTGTAATGCCTGAAAGGGCAAGATATTTGCGAAATGTTTTGATTTTTCATACAAGTGATACATACAAACAGTTCATGAAAGGGTTAAGTTTTAGATTTGTACATGAATAATAAGAACAATAAGAGGCAACTACATTAAGTACACAAAGTATTTTTCCCACCACCACGACACATTGAAGAACCTGCCTGAAGAAGTTGTTGAATCCAAATTGCCGCATCTCCTCCCATAGCATACTGCACATTTAGGAGGCCCTCAGGCTCATGCCAGACTTTTCCTCTACAATCAACAATATACAGCCATGTGTGTTGGCCCAGAGGGCTTTTGGAGATTTTAATGTTAATTGTCATATTACAGGTTGGATTATGGATGTGCTGCTTGATGGGTTAAAGAGCGGTAAAGTTTTCAGTCGGCTTTATTTACAAATTGATAGGTTGAGTTTGCATCCACATCTTATAAGATGGACTAGCCTCTGCCCTTTTACAAACGGAGGATACTTCTTTGTTCTACCGTACGTAGCCAGCATGACTTTTCACCTTTTAAATGTACTTCAATTGTTGTGGCTGTGATAATTGCTCTATATGTCTGTATATGCATGCATCTGAACTCCTGCTGCTGCAACCCAATAACGACTTTGTCGAGAGTTTGGACAATAAAGACTTATGCAGAGAATTATGCTGGCTGATGCGTGTGTGTGTGTGTGTGTGTGTGTGTGTGTGTCTGTGTGTGTGTGTGCGTGTGTGTGTGTGCGTGTGCGTGTGTGTTACTCTGAAAGCTACACAGCCATACCAATACAAAGTATGGCCACGGCTCCAAAGAATGGTCCTTAAGTGTTCAGTCGGAGGGCGAGCACAGGCATCCGGAAAAGACACTTCTCGTCGAGCCAGGTGAAACTGGCGTCAGGCCAAACTATTTGCCCAGTTATGTGAGCAGGCATCAACCACAATTTCCCGACTAAGTTGTTTGGCAATGCCGTTGCAGAAGAAGCGCAAATTCTTCGTCTCACACATGTCTCCAAAATGATTAGCGACAAATACTACCTCAGACAGAAAAACACAAAGGCAGATAGACCTATACATGTGGCTGCTATTGGAATAACCTGCAGTAGTTGGCTGTGAGCCTCTTCCAGGTAGTGGCAATTATTGTGATGAAAGAAATAGCTAAGTATTTATATTTCCCGCAATTGTCTAACTGATGTGAGTACAGTATTCAATTTGGACATAATTTGGCTGCACAATTGGTTGGGCTGGGTTCCATTGCGAAAACAATGGGACACTTTCCAAATGTATCGGAGGTGCATGCTCCCATGGGGTTATGTTGCCTAGCAACCACAGGCCCCGCCCATCTGGCAGATTCACCTCAACCGCTCCCGTAACAAACCTGCGGATTTCAACCAATCAGCGATGCGCACAGGTGCGCCGAGAGGAGAGTTTCGGAGGCGGAAACCTGCGGCTCGCGTCGACCGGGGACTGCTTATAAACGTGTCAGTTCACAGCTGAGGAGGAATGAGGATACCCTTCAACTGCAGCAGAGGTGGTGTAATGCTAAACTACATCGGGAAGATGCGGGGGAGGCGTTCATCGGCTGTCCGTGCGTAAAATGGGAACATTCTGAAATAAAGAATTGTTTCTACAGATGTTCCTGTACCTGAGCATTTAAGAAGACGCTCTTTTTGTTGCCGTATGGATACAACTGTCATCACAGTCTGACGCTTCATATAAATTGGACTGTTTTACCCATTCTGTTCCTTTTCCAAAGCTGAAATAGCTCAGGTGAGTGTTTGCAGTGGGGATTTGGCGCATTGTTCAACCGTGAATCACTACTTCTCTCAACTGATTGAACCAGTTTTACAGAGAAGTTTAACATGGCTACACTGGTTATTCTTAGGATTAGGAGCTATAAATATCACTACTGGGTGACTAAATTGTGGATCTCAATCTAACAAGCTAAACCAACCAAATATGCCATTTAAAAGAAAAACAGCACACTTTCTTAGTGATGCTGATATGGGTTTGGAGGATGGTAACATGGCCAGGAAAATATGGCTAAATTAACATTATCTGACATTTCCTGACAATAGAAAATATTTAAACTATATCAAGGTATCATATGTACAATTGCCTCATATAGTTGTCACGATTATGAATATATAATTGCCTGATCGCGACTATTTGAGCGAATCACAATGTTGCTGTAAAATCGTTAGATTCCACGTTAATTTGTTCCATCCAAGTTTAAGGGGGAATATTTCTAAACCAATTTTATAAATAATGCAATAAACAGAATGTGAATAAGATTGTTAATGAACTGTCTACCTGAATACTCCAATCACCAATGCCAATAACTGGCTCTTCCGCAACAGGTCATATTATTCCAAATCATAATTATCACAAGTCCTGTCATGTCATGATTGTAAAAGCCCTATTGCCTACAGTAATTTGACTTTTTCTTCTGTGTCTTAATCCAGCCAGTACCAGTATAAGATGGCGGAGAGGACCCCATGGTGGAGGGCCTTCCTGGTCAAGAGGAAGAGCGGGGGTCTCAAAGACGCGGTCATGACGCCAGAGTTCGATCCATTCTCGGTGAAACCAGAGAAGCCAAAGGAACAGCTCAGCCCGACTTCCAAGAGCTCCCCCGAGCCCAAGGCCCCGTCCCTGGCCCAGCAAGGGAAGACCGAACCCAACAAGGGCTCCAGTCTCCTCAGTGATGAGACCTACGACGACACCCAGCTGGACTCCGTCTTCAACGAGCAGACGTGTCGCAGAAACATGAGGGTCTCACGTTCGGGACGCTTCAAGGAGAAGCGGAGGGTACGCTCCAGCCTCCCCATTGAGGAGAAGGACACGGACAAGGGGGACCAACGGTGACAGGAGGGAAGATGATGAAGAGGATGGTGGAAACCAATGACTGGCTGATGATGCTTGGAATGAATGGAAGGGGTTAGAAAACCTGAGGAGTGGTTATTACAATAAGAGTCTGTAATGATTATAATGGTGATAATGAAGACAACAAAGACCCCTTTTTTTGCCTACTGTTGAAGGAAGATGGGCAGCTGGTATAGATAACAAGCGCAGGTGTTGTTATTATAGAACAAATATCTTTGAACACATCAGGAAACCGATACGTTGCCTTTTTATCGCATCTTTGCAGGGAATTGTTCACACGGGCCGTTACAACAAATCTCAAAGTGACTCTAATAATGAATTTGATTTTTCTCCAATCATTTGGTTATGGTTATTTAACCACCAAAGGGAATACATGCCATAATAGAAGTTTGGGGAGATTAAAAGAATAATGCAGTAAGCATTTCAGAGGTCTACAGGTGGTAGACAATACCCTCCAGTGCCTTTTTGGACAAATGCTGTTTTATGGTCCTTCGTGAACAATGAGCCTTTCCACTGGTTAAACAAAAAGGAATGTCAGCATATCATTGAATGCCATTTCTGGATATTAGACAAGCTTGATGCTCTTCTGGATATCGTTGGTCGTGGCATTTGCATTAGTTCTGTAGTGACATTAATTTGTGTCAAATTATGAAAGACATCACAAATCCATGAGGTTTTACATTTATTAAACAAAAATGTATTTTTAAGGGTTAGAAGGTTATTGTTGTGGTGTAAATAATTTCATTATTGGTAGAAAGTTGAGTCTGTGGGAGAAAATGAACAAAATGAGCAGCTTTTAGTGTCATGCATGCATGTACCAAGTATGACGATAATGAAGTGAATCATTGCCAGGTAGTTGCTAATTAAATGGGTTTTTTTTTCTGCTATGCCATAATTGAAGGATGGTATACTGATGTGCTAGAAAATTAAGCAACACAGTGTATAAATGTAAACTACTATGGCAAACATCAAAACTGAAATGTAGAGTGAAATATGAAGCAAGGTACAAACAAGCAAGAGGTTAAAGAAGTTAAGGTGCAACAACTGGTTTTCTTTATGGTACAAAATACTACCATATTTGAACCATTTGTGAATACATTAATGAAGGAAAAGCATGATGAATAAATATCAATATTTTTTACTAATGGTGTGAGTGTGTGTGTGTGTGTGTTTTGGAGGGGGGAGGGTAGTAATAAGTGTCTAATGCTCCATTGTCACAAACTGTAGAAGTCAACATCTCTGTAACATCTCCATACTCCAGTTAGAGAGAAGGACATGAGGCATTTGTGGGAAGAAAAGCAATTACAAGACATTAGTGCATTTGAAAGTGTCGACGGCATGCATGACAAGCCCAGGGCTAAATGATCCTGTTCTGTCATTCAAACGGAGCAGAGTGCCTGTTTTGCTGCATTCTTTTGTTGTTGTGCAATTATTAATGTGCAATTATTGTTCATGTGACTGTTTTAGAGCGTGCAAATAATGGCCCTCAAGATACATCAACCATTAATTGGAAATACAGCAAGAAAATACAGCAAGTGTCCATAGAGTCAATGCTATGGAACACTGACATTGGAACCGTATAACTAACTATTTGTATTTGCTGTGTATGTGAGTGGTAAACACATTTAGATGAGAGGAACATGTGTAATGCCCTCTCAAAACACTAGAGGGTAAATGTGCACTACTGATTAAGTACAGCCTAATAGAATATGATATAATAAAACGTAATATGTTTTTTTTTTCATACGCACAAGTCTAGAATGATGTACTGCCTTTTTATTGGATTTATTCAATCAAATAGTATGCAATATACGTTAATTGTATTATATTGAATACCAGCACTGAGAAAAACCTTCATGCGTCAAAACAAAACATGTACATTCATTTTACTGAAGTATAGTTACTAAATCTGCCACAAAACCACTGTTGGTTGTTATATTATATTCCCCAACATAACTTCAATGAAAGCTCCTGATCAATTTCGATACATAAAAAAAGAGTCAAAGCGATAACAACGAGCGAGCGCAAGTGTTCTTCATTCTGATTGGTCGACGGTCAGGGCGGAGGGGCGTGGCCTCCCGTGGCAGCGCGTGAACGGCGGCTTCACGCCGGACGCGCGAAGGAAAAGAGCGCGCGCGTCCTCGGCGCGTCTCGTTCCGACGCGAACAGAAAACTTTTTGTCTTTTCACACCTTTCCCCCCCCCCCCTCCCCTCATGAATCTGAGCCACTTTCAAAAGTTTCATTTGTATTTTAAAACCTTGATTTTAGATTTTTATTTTATTTTTTTTTGTCTTTTTTTTACAATTACAAATGTTGACGTCGCTTGTCGCTTCTATTGGACGAGCTCCCGTTTGACTAAAAATAACCCGGCCAGAGAGCAGCACTATGAGGGCAGTCTGCTCCCTCTGAACTCTCTTGGACGCTCTGAACACACGGAATTCTGCTGCTTTCTAAAGGTAAGGCGGACTGACTATCTAAACCCGTGCAACCCGCTGTGCTGCAGACTATGATCGCGGTGCATGTCGCAGACCCTCCCAACGCTTTATTTTGTCCTTTTTAGAAATCCACAGTGAAACGTCGTGATCACAGTTTATTTTTTATTTTTTCCCCCCACCACCCGAAACGCAGGGTGTAGTGTGGGAGCCTCCTGGGGCATGAAACAGCACCTGGTTCTGGTTTCACGGCTGCTCTTTTACAGAATGCATTCAGTATGCAGTTTCAATTATAATAATAATAATAATAATAATAATAAAGTTCTATAAATAATGCAGCAAACAAGTAAAATGCATTTCATAAAAAACAAGTAACAAATAATCTCTTGAACTTGAACTTGAACTTGAACTTAAATATCAGCCTCTTTTGTTCTAGAGGCTGTTTTGTTTTGTATTTTTTAATGAAATGTCGACTGTGCATGCATAGAGGTGAATGCATAAAGATTGCCTGTTGTGTCTCTTTCTCAGCAAAAAAACAAAACAAAACGGGTGGATCCAATATCCCTAAAGGAAAACACAAAGAGGACTGTTGTCAGAAAGGCACTCGGTTTTCACACCTGTGCTGCCAGAGCTCAACCAACGGTTGACCTGTGCTTTACCACCATCCAGCACCCGAGCTGCCTGACACAGATATGAAGATAGAAATAGCAACATAGATAGACCTGCCAGTGGAAAAACAGGGCAACAAGTGGAGCATATGTAAATACACACACTCACTCAAATCTATCTCTGCGTTGATCTCGGTTGAGACCTTTCCCCTTCTCCCCTTCTCTCTTTCTGTAGCTGCAGCATAGTGGCCGAAAAAGAACAAAAAACAAGATTGTGCATTCGATTCAGTCTGGCGTTGCCGCCTGGATTCCACAGCGTAGCGAACGGGAAACAGGCCTCCTAGGGACGAGAAACTCCTCAAGAATTCATTATGTCACGACTGGGTGGAGGGCGTTGTGGCTCAAAATGTTCAGTGTGATGTACGCTGTGGCGGTGACGGTGACGGCGGGTAAGTGTTGTGACGGTTTCTCAAGGAGATAGAGGAGGGGGCTTCAGTCTTTCTGGTACACCTGCATTTATCTCCATAACACAGTCAGATCTGCCTGTTTACAATCTAGAGCGGGCGAGACTCGGTAGCGTGTTCCTGGAGAGTTTCCTCAATGTGTTTTCCATGTTTTCCATCTGTGGGATGAAGGGGTGAGGCCTCGCTGTTAGACACAACGTGAACCATTGTTCCTCTCCTCTGCTCTGCCACTGGACTGTGTGTGTGTGTGTGTGTGTGTGTGTGTGTGTGTGTGTGTGTGTGTGTGTGTGTGTGTGTGTGTGTGTGTGTGTGTGTGTGTGTGTGTGTGTGTGTGTGTGTGTGTGTGTGTGTGTGTGTGTGTGTGTGGAAGGGTCTCACATTTCCCCGGAGAGGAAGGAGTTCTCACTTGTGTCCTGTTTGCGGTGGAAACCCTTCCTGTTCGGGGGAGGAAGAGGTTGGTGAGCTTTTGTTTTGACCACTTCTTATCTGTACTACCACCCCCGCAGGCGTCTGAGGCCAAGGCATGCCCGCGGTTCCTCCTCCCCCACCTCCTCCGCCTCCCCCAGCTCCCCCTCCGCACCCCCCACCCTGCGCTGCTCCACCACAGGTAGGATGATGTTTTGGAAATGCTTGATGTAGAACAAATGTCCACCCTGAAGTGCAATCTGTAGAGCTGACACACGGCAATAAATGGGTGAGATTTGCCATTCTTGGTGAAATACGGCCATTGTTGTGAACCAAGAGACATTTCAGTACAACCGCCATTTGCTCTCTGCCTGATTTGAAAACCAGATATTTACACAGTAATTTAAGTAATTTTCGCTTTCATGCAATTGTAAACGCAAGCATTCTCAATGATCGTCCAAAAAGAAGACCTGGGGGGTATTTACATTATTTATCAGCGATTCGGTTACACACACACACACACACACACACACACACACACACACACACACACACACACACACACACACACACACACACACACACACACACACACACACACACACACACGGCAGACAGCAGACGCTCAGCTGCAGCGTAGTGTCGTGTTCCAGGCTCGGTGTTCTCGTGTTCAGTGAGCTTGGCGTGCAAAGGCAGGACTTTGAGACTTCTTCGAACTTGCTCATAAAAGGTGTGATGTCACATCAATGTATCGTTAAAATGACACGAAGCTACAGCACCCTGCAAATACTGAGAAATGTTGTCGTCCGCATTTTGGCTCGCTGAGATGGTAGTCGGTAATATAATATAATACTGTATACTATAAGACAATTTAATATACTATAACATAAGATAAGAAAAGATCACCAAAAAATAGATCGGTTGAGAAAGAGATTCAAATTCAAATGAGATAAGAAATAATATATGTATAAATCCACGTCTCGATCTGACTTTCGATTTTAAGGTCACAATTTGATTCGATTTTCTACTTAAACATGTGTTTTTTTCAGCACTAACGGCTTTGTTAGACCATCAAGTCTTGATTTGTAAAGAAAATAACTTGATTCTCAATAAGTAACTTTTATTTGAATATAAAAAATGATAAATAACAAAAATATGAAAATCTTTAAACACACCTCAACAGTTAGTAGCTTTAGCAAAACTAGACTAGAATAATAAACAATAAGTTACTTATTACCCTACTTTTAAGTTACTCGCCAAAATAAGCGCAGAAAAACGGATGCTTTTTTGTGCCAGAGAGGAATGCTGGTAGTAAAGGGCTTCTTCTATGCGATCAGCTTAGTCATTAACTGTCATGTTTGTGCGTCTCCACTGTCATATCATATCAGAACCATTGGTGCCAGGTAGGGCTCCAAATATTAATCTTTAATCCCATTTGAATTTCTTCATTATTTTTAATATTAGATTTCATTCAAATTTGAATGCTCAAATTTAGTGCGGGGGGGGGTGTTTAGCAAATCTTTTCTCCAAACAAAACAACCCATTTTAAATGTTTTGATTTGATAATAAAAACAGAAAATGAAAAATAGACTGTGTGTGTGTGTGTGTGTGTGTTCACACACACGTGTGTGAATATATACACATACAGGTACATTTCATAAAATTAGAATATCGTGAAAAAGTTCAATATTTATTGTCACTTATTTCAGAAAGTGAAACCCATATATTATATACAGTGGGGCTGTTTAAAATATCCTTTTTTTTATCTTATGTAATATTCTTATTTTCTGAGACACTGAATTTTGGGTTTTCATTATTTATAGCCACATTCATCAAAATTTCAAGAAATAAAGACTTGAAATATTTCACTCTACGTGTAATGAATCTACAGTAGATTCATTACACGTAGAGTGAAATATTTCAAGTCTTTCTTGAAATTTTGACTAACTAAGAATATTACATAAGATAAAAAAAAAAGGATATTTTAAACAGAAATGTCAGGACTCTGAAAAGTATGTTCATTTCTATGCACTCAATGCTTGGTTGGGCCTCCTTTTGCGTGAATTACTGCATCAATGCGGCGTGGCAGGGAGGCGATCAGCCTGTGGCACTGCTCAGGCGTAATGGAAGCCCAGCTTGCTTTGATAGCAGCCTTCAGGTCATCTGCATTGTTGGGTCTGGTGTCGCTCATCATCCTCTTGACAATACCCCATAGATTCTCTATGGGGTTCAGATCAGGCGAGTTTGCTGGCCAATCAAGCACAGTAACACTATGGTCATTGAACCAGCTTTTGGTACCTTTGGCAGTGTGGGCAGGTGCCAAGCCCTGCTGGAACATGAAATCAGCATCTCCATAAAGCTTGTTAGCAGAAGGAAGCATGAAGTACTCTAAAATTTCCTGGTAGATGGCTGTGTTGACTGTGGACTTCAGAAAACACAGTGGACCAGCACCAGCAGATGACATGGCAGCCCAAATCATCACTGACTGTGGAAACTTCACACTGGACTTCAAGCAATGTGGATTCTGTGCCTCTCCACTTTTCCTCCAGACTCTGGGACCTTGATTTCCAAATGACATGCAAAATTTACTTTCACCTGAAAAGAGGGCTTTGGACCACCTAGCAACAGTCCACTTATTTTTCTCCACAGCCCAGGTAAGACGCTGCTGACGTTGTCTCTGG
Organism: Zeus faber; assembly: GCF_960531495.2. Taxonomy (NCBI): domain Eukaryota; kingdom Metazoa; phylum Chordata; class Actinopteri; order Zeiformes; family Zeidae; genus Zeus; species Zeus faber. The sequence continues at coordinate 25,805,596 of NC_137193.1, forward strand.
TTCAGGAGAGGCTTGACACGAGGAATGCGACATTTGTAGCCCGTGCCTAGTGTTCGTCTGTGCGTAGTGGCTCTTGATGCGCTGACTCCAGCCTCAGTCCGCTCCTTGTGAAGCTCCCCCAAATTCTTGAACGGATTTTGCTTGACGATCCTCTCAAGGCTGCGGTTATCCTTTTTGCTGGTGCACCTTTCCCTCCCACACTTTTTCCTTCCACTCAACCTCCTACGAATATGCTTGGATAAAGCACTCTGTGAACAAGCAGCTTCTTTAGCAATGACCTTTTGTGGCTTTACCCTCCTTGTGGAGAGGGTCAGTGACTGTCTTCTGGACATCTGTCAAGTCAGCAGTCTTCCCCATGATTGTGTAGCCAACTGACCCAGACTGAGAGACCATTTCAAGGCTCAGGAAACCTTTGCAGGTGTTTTGAGTTCATTAGCTGCTTAGGGTGTGACACCATGACTTTCCAATATTGTACTTTTTCACAATATTCTAATTTTCTGAGACACTGAGAATTTTGGGTTTTCATTATCTCTAGCCACAATCATCACAATTTCAAGAAATAAAGGCTTGAAATATTTCACTCTACGTCTAATGAATATATAAATATAGATTAAATATGGGTTTCACTTTCTGAAATGAGTGACAAAAAATATTGAACTTTTTCATGATATTCTTATTTTATGAGATGTACCTGTATACATGTGTTATGTATGGAAGTATGTATGTATGTGTTTATATATATATATATATATATATATATATATATATATATATATATATATATATATATATATATTATAAGTACGGTGTTCATATATATATTCCTGTGTTCATACATATATATATATATATGAACACAGGGTGTTCCCTGGGTGAGGCTGTTTTTACAATGTCATATATGCACATGTGGCGCATATAGTGTAGTGAGTAACGTTTTTCACACCTATACAATGGACCCAGGTTCGATTCCCTGTGTGTGAATTTATGTTTTTGATGCAAACTTGATAATACAATCTTGATTGTGAGAGTGAATATTTTGGTTGACAGTTAATACAAGGACGGAAGAATAAAATGGATAAAGAAAGACAACCAAAGTGATAGCGGAATATCACTTTGGTGGTCTTTCTTTATCCATTTTATTGTTCTTGTTGAATAGTCTTCTGAATGAACCACCTATTGGACTGGAGTGGAACAGTTTGTTGTATAGTAGCATGCAAAAATGTGTCCAAACAGCCATTGCTTTTCTAGAAGTCAGCAGGCTAATTTGCATAATATTTGCAGGTCTTTAGGCCGTGGTGGAAACACAGACAACGGGCTGATGAAACCTTTTAGTTCCTGAAAAAAGTTCCTGGGACTAAAACCTCCCAGTGCTTTGGGTGGAAACGCAGTTTCTGCTCACCAGTGAGCCCAGCATGGGCAAGTGGTAGTTCGTCAAAGTAAGCACGAGAATTGAAATACATTGCTTCATCGCCCAGCGCAATAATTCATTACGCAAACAAGTATTTTAGTTCTGGACAACTGTTTTCTGTGCCGACCCCCACCTACCTCCACAACCACTTCCATGCACACGTCTGTCTCAAAGAGTGCTCAATGACCGGACATTATTTGCGATAAACTCCACCACGTCATTCCCCAAACCATCCACTACTACACCACAGGTGTCGGTGTCTCGATGGGTGCAGTTCACGTGCTTAGGGAAAGTGCCAAAATCGTCCTCTTACTCTCTCCGACAGCCTCGGTCAGATCCAGCCAGGTTGCCGTCGGGAGGAGGTGGAGGAGGCGGAGGAGGAGGCAGCGGCAGGAATGCTCTGCTGGCGGACATTCAGAAAGGAGCCAGGCTCAGGAAAGTCACGCATGTCAACGACCGCAGTGCCCCCGCTGTTGACAGTAAGAGAGTGTAACCTTCGATGTCACACATACACACATACACACACACACTCTTTCGCTCTCCCACTCTCTCCCTATCTTGCCCCCGCCCCCCTCTCTCTAGCGCTCTTGCCAGGGTTGTAGTAGTAAATGAACCTCACATGTAGCTATTGTCACTGAGAGTCATTTTCCCATGGGAGAGTGAGGGTGGTGGTGGTGGTGGTGGGGCAGGAGGTGTAACAGTATGTGTTTGTCTTGTGAGAAGCAGTGAAAGTGAGGAGAGGTAGCATGTGGGAGAGAAAGATAAAGGTGAAGAAAGCCAAAGAAAGAAGGAGATTTTGATGAAAAATACAGGATGTGGGCACTCTCATATCTTCGGCGGTATATCAACTCAAGATTGCTTCTTGGGTCACACACACACACACACACACAGACACACACACACACACACACACACACACACACACACACAGGAAGGAATGCCCCATGACAGATAAGAATGTACACAGAAAAGGAAACCTCTGTATTGTGTTTGCAAAGACTCACACTCGATGTACTGTGTGTAGACAGAAGACATATAGTATCTGGAGTGCCTGGAAAATATATTCTATTCTATTACATTGCTATAAACTCAATGCCAGCGTTAAGGCAATGTTATGCTGAGTATTATATTCTAAGTTAGATACCAAAAAAATACTGATGTCACACTTTCCAGAGTCAGCGTTTTCAAACCTATTGTTAAATCTGACAAATCCGAACCATTCTATCTTACTGAAGCAAGTCGTGCTTTGAGAGTAGTAAAGCCTTGTGGAGATATAGAAGAAATAATCTGTACGGGTCTTTTACACTCCCTAAATATCACACCTTAATATATAAGGATAAAATTAATTATTTCATGTCTATTATTTAATACTATTAATGAATTTACGTTTGTATAGGTTGGCTTTTTACACTACAATGTTTCCTATTTCTATTGGAATTGCAAGAATCTCCTAAGCCGTGAAAGCTTTATTTTCTCAATGCATGTCTTTTCCAATATCATGTTGTTGTATGCAATGCCCCCTTGTGTCCACCAGGGGAACCACAGGCCAATGACAACAGTCTATGCTATGGAGGCATGACACTATCTCAAGGTTAACGATTTGTGCATTGAACTTCAGGTGGGATTCCCAGCCATCCAACAGTCAAAATGGCAATTTTTTATTTGGCCATTTGGCCATCTATTTAGATATTTAAGGTTTTGATAATAAATCAAGACTTTTCCTGAATTAATTTTAAGGTATACAAGATCTTCAGGGTGTCTTTTTCAGAGATAACAATTCATCAGCTTTGGTCCATGTTATCCAAGCGTCTTAATACTTATAATCAGGATTTGGACATTTAGGTGTGTGTGTTGTCCCCCAGAGCCCAAGGTCAGTGGTGGAGATGTTTCCAGCGGTTCTGGTTATAACCAGGGGGCGCCCGGAGGCATGGCACCCCAGGGGCCCTCCCTGGGGGGGCTTTTTGCAGGTGGGTTTCCCACACTGAGGCCAAGAGGACAGAAAGATGCAGGAAAGATCTCAGGTTGGTTCAGTGCTTCCATCTTGTACGAATGATTGATTCTCATAGTCCCGCGAGTGTGTTTTGGTCTGGTGCCGTCTCTTTATGCAGCATCATTGATGTGTGTGTGTGTGTCTGTGTCTGTGTGTGTGTGTGTGTGCGTGTGTGTGTGCTGCAGTCTCTCTGTCCAGCTCATCGCTAATGCCAAAGCCTGTGTGGAACCCTCCCCCCTCATCAGAGTCTGGCGGCGTCTCCGAGGCCCACAGGGCCATAGAGCGAGGAGGCTCCGCCCACCGGCTCGTGGGACCCTCGTCCTCTGCTCCCTCCTCCCTGTCTCACAGCAGCAAGCACCCTCCCCCGGCCCCCACCTCCTCTCCTCCACCGCCGCCCCCCTTGGCTCCTCCCCCGCCGCCACCGCCACAGCAACCGCTGACGGCCTTCCACGACCGGCCCACCAGCCGGCCTCCGCCCGTTCCCACCTGCCCTCCCCCGCCTCCCCCCTCTCAGCTCACAAGGCCCACTTGGCTGCCAGTTCAACACGCCCACCAGGGGGCTCAGCCGTCCACCCCTCCTCCCCCACCCCCACCCACACCTCCCTCCTCTGTGCCGGACCGCTCCTCGGGGTGCTTCTACCCTCCGCCCACCTCCCCCTCTGTCTTCTCGGAGCCCCCCAGGAGGGACAGCCTTCTGGGTCCCCCTCCGCCACCTCCCCCTCCGCTCCCGACCTCCTTTACGCCCAGCTTCTCGTCCACACTGCCCCCTCCCCCCCCTAAGCTGCCCCCTGTGCCCTCCTCGGTCATACGGCCCGGGCCGCCCCCTTTGCCACCCTCCTACCCATGCACTGCCCCCACCCGAAGACCACCCGCAGTGCCACGCAGTGCAGGTATGTGAAGACCAAATACACAAGTGGTTTTCCCTGGGCAACTCGGTTATGGGTTTTGCAACGAATATGCCATTTAATTTGTTTTTCAAAGACTTATCATAATGAATGGATTTAAAATTGTGCCTTTCCTTTACAGTCAGCTTGACAGAATGGGTCAAATTACCTCTAAAAAAACATGAAAAACGTCCCTTCAAAAGATGTGAAGCAGACGCTGGTCAAAGGTGGCTTCAGTTAATTGATGATCCCTCATATTGTGCCACAAATGCAATGAATATCAGATATCATGTGGAACAAGTTTTAGGAATATCTGCAGTAGCACAAAATTTTATGTCAACTTCCTGCTTCGCTGCACCGTTCTTCTTTTGGAGACAATGGGAGACAATGTCTTCTGAAAGGACATTTATCATGGTTTTCTGAGGACTAAATCATTTGGCCCATTGAACTTCATTGAAGACTGGTCAAAGGTTTAAGGGCATTTCTGACTCCAATAAATTGCACTATTAGCTGACACAGAACAATGTTTTCATGGGATATTCATTTCACAAAACCCAACTTATTCTTTAACATGCAAAAACATAGCGTATTTAAACCCGTAGTGTTTCTTATGACAATGACGCCTGTCGCTTGTTCCCCGTCTCCCGTGGCAACAGGTGTGGGTCGCCTGGCCCCTCCCCCTGCTCCCCCCGCCCGCTCCCCCAACACAGAGTTGTCCAGTCGCATTCCTCCCCCACCGCTGCCTCCCCCCCTGCCTCCCTCCAGCCTGAGGAACGGCCATCTGCACAACCTGGGTGAGGCTGTTTTTACAATGCTACAGTCAGGTTATTACCGAAGGCCGGCGTAGCAAACTCCTGTTTGTTTTGTCTGAATCCGGACTAGACACAGTGGCTCTGATGGCTCCATTGTTGTGACCTTATAGATGACTTTGAGTCCAAGTTCCAGTTCCACCCTGTGGAGGATCTGCCCCCACCCGAGGAGTTCAAGCCTTTCCCTCGGATCTACCCCAGCAAAGAGAACAGAGGTACCAACGTGGGCCGCACTGTGCCAAGCGCTGTTCCATTGGTAGTTGCAGGGTCCTGTAATTTGTGGAAGTCCAGGAATTTTGAAAAGTAAATTCTTCACAGGGAAAACCAAGGAATTTCCTTAAACTTTCACCTGGATCATGGAATATCATGGATATGTATTCATTGCAATTCATTTCAAGCCTAGATTAGACTAATCTAGTCTTGGAAATTCTGCACATAAAGGGTTGATCCTGTGAGACATACCAATCATTTAAGTCAAGATAACACTTTATTAATCCCCAGGGGGAAGTTTGGGAATTCCCAAATGTATCTCGTGAGATTTCAGGTGCAGGAATTTTGCTCGCGCACGTTGACTAAATAATCACATGAGTACTCATTAGGTTTGACATGGAGTTTTAGAATTTTTGAGTCTGAAGTCTAAACATCTTTCTGATTCTCCTGATTTTCCTCTCTCTGTGCAGTGAACCCCAAACCCCCTGGGATCAGGACACACCTCCGATGAATCACAGAAACATCCCCCGGATAGAAATCTCATATTCCCCCTTCTCCACCGCATGATGACAATGACGCTGAAGTCTTCCACAGACTTTGGTATGATGCTGGTTTTGACGCCAACCAGCTCACTGCAATGAGTGTGTTCAGTTGTCATGTGTATTTTTGGGGGTATGTAAGTAGCGAGGTGTAGTAACTGAAGACCTTTAACCTTGGGATGGAATGTTTTGAATGTGTGTGAGGGGAGGGTTCTCACTATAGTGCGGGCTCTCTCTCTTTAACTGTCTATCTCTCTCTACCTCTCCCAACCTCAGCACACATACATGGACAGTGTGTTTGTGTTCAAGGACAATGTTCCTGGTAGCTAAATTTAATTTGATTCTGGAAACAAAATGCTGGCTCAAGGATGGCAGGCCTTGAAATATACCTGTAATCTCATTACAGATTGATAGATTTCCATTAGGAACCTGTTACATCACACCGCATACTCCTGATACGACAGTTTCAAATGGCCGCACTCAAAATAGATCTTGATGCGTATCACTTTTACTACACGAGGAATTTGCTGTCTATCGTCCACCTTCCCACCGATAAATGTTTCATCGTGGTCCTTTACATCGCTGAAAAAAATGCCACAAGGCAATGCTTTATTAGAGCTTTACGACTAGTAAAACTAATATTTTCCTCAAATACAAGCCACTTATAGGTTATCCGGAACATTTTTTACTGTTCATGAAAATGAAACAGCAATTGTCAAGTCATTGCTTTGTGTCCATCCATTCTTTTTTTTTTTTTCTTACAATGGTCAATGGTTTGCATACCCCTTTACATGTAACGGTGCTTTATAAGTCAAATCTTTCACAAGGAAACATGCTTGTAAATCAAAGACAATCTAACATCTTAACATTATTATTATTATTTTTTTTTTTTTTACATTTAGGGCACCTATGAATCCTTTTGTATTAAGTCTGCAGTGTTTGGCCTGTAAAGTGATAAAGCAGCTTATAATACTAACTTAATATAACTTATCGGAAAACAACCCATACAACGTTATTGTATGGGTTGTTTTCCGATAAGTTGTGAAGACAGTGCCACCTGCTGGTTTAAAATGAGTATTACAGGCTTCTGCCACTAAATAAATCACTGTTTTAATTTTAAAGGCCGGTAGTCGGTTTTGTTGATCAAAAATACTTTTAGAATTCCTATCAAACATTTCCTACAGTAACACTCAAAGTATAAATCCACCCTATGTTGATAAATTGGAACCCTCCTAACTTGGAACCCTCTTAAACACCTGTCTTTTTAGCGTTTAATGAGGATTCAGTGGGCCTACCGTCATGTTTTTTGTTCAAAATGTCAATAGATTCACAAAATGTATTTTTGAACATTTCAGCATTAGTGAAACAAATGTTGCTCAACAATGTGCATTTGAGAAATCCACTAAGAAATATCTTTACTTTGATTTAGAAACAAAAGATAATAATAATGAAAGTTGTGAAGAGTAACACTCTTGTATTCTCAGTGATATTTTACTTAATATTGGGGATTTCTACTTTAGACATTAAGATTGATCGAGGCAACATCACATTTCCAGGGAACCTGTTGTCACCACAAGCATATTCAGAATTTACCTCCATTACCTGCAATATTCATTACTGAGAATAGGGGTGAATTTGGTATGCAGGTATCTTAGCGGCAGGAGGTTCAGAATCAGTCTGAGGATTTGAAATGCCAAGTTCTTCCAAATTGAAATATTACATTAAAAGCACACAGGCAGTAAACTCATGGTCTCGAACATGTACAGTACAGCCTCAGGAAATAACTTTACAAAACCTGAAAACACCAACGACCTTATCAACCGAACACGAGCAGTCCTTTAAAAAAGAAAAAACTGTTGCTCTGTGCCAGAAACATTCCTGTATCAAACGCTTGAGAAACTGAGGAGTAAGTTGCAGAAAACCAGACGGAATCGTTTTAAAGTTCGTCGTGTTTGTAGGTGAACTCCCTGGAGGATATGAAGCCGTCTTTGTTCTCGTCCTCCTTGTTGAAAATGTCCTCCACCAAGTCGTCGTGGTGCGTTTCGTTGGGATCGTAGCCGTGGCGCTCAAACTCCTTCTGCAGGTACTGCTTCACCTGAACGAGAGACACCGATGTTAGACTGAGGTTGTGGGAGTCCAGAAGAACCTATTTAAAAAATAAAAAGGGGATGCAAGAGTAAAATGAGGTGACTTTTCCCTCACCTCCTTCTTGGAGAGCTTCCAGTCATCGTTGAGGTCCATCTCCTGGAAGGACTCGTGCGACCTGGGACCATTTCTGATCTCCATCACCTCGATGACGAAGGTCAAGGGGCTTTCAGGCGGGATCTTACCTGATTATTCAAAACACCACCAGATCGGAAGTGAAGGCAACCGGAGGTTTTTGTAACCATTAAATTGGCCAAAGAATGTGTAACTTTTGTTAATCTGAGCCCCTCGGCTTAGGGTTATTATGAAACAAGTGAGAGAAGCAGAGGAATGTGTTAGAGGGGTTATGGTGCAGAGTTCTTACCGGGGCAAAAGCACAGTATAGCTCACATGCTCCATGCTGAGAAATGGCCGACTGATAAAAGTTTGAAAGACCCGCATCCGGAGGAGCAGTCCACGGATGCTTTAAGACAAAAATCTTTCAATCAGTATTAGTTACAGGGATCAAGTGTAATGTTCATAGTATTGCGTGTTTTTCTACAATACAAAACTACAGAAAACTATATCAAAGTGTAAATCCATACGTCTGCGTTGGGGGGATTACACTACAAATCCCAGAACTCCAACAGCAGCAGCAGCAACATCCGTGTTAATCCTCATTTTCACTCTGACATGCCTTCTTCCGATCACTTCATTCGTTTTTCTTGGTCATTGCGGTGGGGACATTTTTTCATCCGAGGCTACTGTGGACCCCGCCACCAACAGCGGAAGCATGCACATGCATGACGCAAATACATTGAACAGGCGTTCCATACAAAGTGCGAGGGAAATAAAAGTATAAAATATGTTGTTGTTTTTTCACTAAATAATCCCACGGATTACCACTTTAAATATTAATGGTACACGTAAAACTTCAACATGGACATCGTGTACCTCTGCCCTCCTTGCCATAGGCCAGAGCTGGAGGGATGATCAGCCTCCTCTTCTCTCCACTGCACATGTCCTGCAGGCCCTTGTCCCAGCCCCGGATCACCTCCCTGATGCCCAGGGTGAACCACACTGGCTGCCGGTCGCCCTCGGTCCGACTGGGAAACGCACACGGACATCCCCGTCAGATGGGAAGCATGCACCGGGTGAAAGTCCCTGTCCTCCAACCCTCCTCCGTTGCACAGTGATCCAGACACAGCGCGTGACGTCACAGCTCACCTGGAGTGGAACAGGGTGTCGTTTTGGAAGTAGCCCTCATGATGCACCAGCAGCATGTCTCCATACTTGGACCTGCGGTGGCACAGGAACGGTTTGTACAACACTTCTATCTCCACCTCGGCCTCTGGGAGCTTCCCCCCGCTGACCAGGAAGACCAGGGAGGCGGAGCAGAGCCAACCGAGCACACTGAGCAGCATTTTGTGTCCAAGACGTTCGAGGATAAAACGGACTCCTCTCAACCCGAGGGAGCGATCGAGACGTGGCAATGACGTCATCATCCGCGAACTGTTGCAGGAAGTCTTTCGCCGATTGGTCGGATCCTGTCATGAGCCCCGCCCTCAGCCGCCCCCACCCCGCCAGTAATGCTGCGCGTTCCATCAGCGTTTTAACTCGGGAAATAAACACAGAGTCCAAAGGAACATGACATTTGAAATCGGAATTCCATGTCGGAATTCCATGTCGAAATTCCATGTCGAAATTCGGGGCGGATCACACGGACCCGAGTGCACTGACATAATATACATGACACAGCACCACGGTGGCACATACCGTAACGCATAACGAAGTTCCACCTTACAAGGTTTTATTTGAATACTCGTCTAATTTCGTTTGTGCGTGACGTTAACATACGTTTTTGCACCTTGTAAGATTCACACGCTTGCCGATAAAAAATACATTTTTACCGCAGGCTTCCATGTTTACCCGAATAGAGACAATGGAACGCATTTAGCTTGAAGTGAGACCTACTGATCGGAATGACCGATTTCCGAGCCCCTCTGGAACGCATCATAGGCAATCTTTCCAGGACCATTCTTTATTGTAATATTTATTAAAGGAAACACCACTTCACAGTGTAATACCATTTAAAACATTTTGCAGTTTTTTTTCCAGCTTATTATTATCGTTTTTTTTTAATCTTATCATCTAATCATATTGAAAAAGTCATGCTTCAGCAATATTCACACGTTTTAAAGGTGCTTACTGTTATTATTGTTATTATCAGTACGTCCTGCAGTTACAGTAAACTGTAAATAAGACATTCACTTCAATAGGTCCACATTGCTGGCAAATACAATTAGAGCATTGCTAAAAGGCAAAATCCAATGCACACAATCAAATATGCCCCCCCCAAAAAACATTCACATGCAATAATAGAAGATTACAGTCACCGCATTATTATATTATTTTTTTACATTAATATCATGTTTTACACAATACATCATCTCTTATTCAGAAATATGGATATTTACACACCCCTGACTGGGGTTCTAAATATCAGTGCTAATACAGTATATGTTCCTCTCTAAAATGCTACCTCTTGCAATGATCTCTTGCTACACGGTTTTAAAGAACACAGCTCCAATAACAGTCATTGACATTACAACCAGATGCTATTAAAACAGTCACATTTTTAACATGGTGTCAGCAACCACCAGTTCCTGTAACAGTGCTGCAGCCGATGGTGTGGCACGATCGCCGAAGCCATTTCCTAAGGCTGCCACGGGACGTCACAGTTCCACAGTTATTTTTCACAGTTCACACCCCAGGTCCTGAGCATGAGGGCTTATTTTGCCTGAAGTGCTCTATCAGTCTGAAGAGTTAGCTTTTGGGATGGAGAGTCTTCAGTGATGAGCTGAAGTGTGAACCCCAAAAGCAGAAAGGGGCTCTGGACATGCAGCCTCTACACGCTGGTGGCCATCATTTAGTTGTAGCTAAGTTTATTTAATGGGTCGGAGGGCCAGGGTGGGGGCTCAGGTGAAGTACTTGCAGCTGGTGGAGTCGATAAGGCAGGAATCAGTGCATCGTAGCTGCCCGAACGATCTGCAGACGACACACACACACACACACACACACACACACACACACACACACAGATCAGACAGATATGCTCATATTTAATCTAATATACAGTTTAATAAAGAATATATGATGATATATTTAAAAACTATGAAACTATTTTTATATAAATATTTTTGTTAAATATAAATATATTATAATTTTTAGTATATATATTTTATACAAACAAACAATACACGCACGCAGACATTGAGACGCGTAAGTCTGAACAGTCGTTAAACAGGCATGCCGTTAAGTGGGGAGTACCTGAACACACACACAAACATATTTTATATATATATATATATATATATATATATATATATATATATATATATATACGTATATATATATAGAAAATTGCTTCATAGGTTTTGAAATATCATAATTTTGATATACGTAATCCATTTGGAGCTCCCTCCATGCCCTGATATAATAAAAGTAGCATACTGTGTGTGATATACCTCGTTGGCATGAAACTGTTGCCTAATATGCAATGTGGAATATCCCCACTTTGATCAGTTACGCACTGTCAGTTTTCAATGTACAATCAGAAAGATTCTTGTTTAGCAGCAATCTGTAGCTTATAGGCCTAAATGTGAATTGAATCACAGGAGATGAGTGTTGCTTGCTCCAACATAATAATAAAAGGAAGAAAAACAAGAACATTTGTCACACTCGGAAGGGTCAGAAGGTTGAAAACACAGAGAAGGATTTCCGTGTATCTTTAACATAAAGAAAAGGTACCCTGGAAGGTAGGATTTGCAGGTCTGGTAGCCAAAGTCCTTTCCATCGCACTCTTCCATGCCCTCGTGCCGATAGCCGTCCCCACAGTAAGCAAACTTACAGTCTGAAAGGGCACAGGAAAGATAAGCTGATCAGAAGGGAAAACGGGAGAGGGAGAGGGAAGAGGAGGGAACGAGAGGGAAGAGGAACATTACTAATTGCTTTGGCACTCCCTCCCGTGAGCTCCACCGAAGCCAATACGGCATTTCTTCCCCTGCTAATTTAATTGAATTGAGAGGTGGAGTGTGAGACACCTTGACAGAGGGAGAAGGGGTGAGATTAATGAAGCTCCAGTGAGCGCCCTAACTATGCTTACTCCTTTCCCTTGCCACCATGCGGGATCAAATTTAGAGTGGACACAAGAAAATCGTTGCCAAGCAGTTCTGCCCGTGTGTGAGTATGTGTGTGTGTGTGCTTGTGCGTGTGATTTTGTGACACGTGACTCACTGAGACAGGCGTCTGTAACGACTTTGTTGCCGTCATCGCACTCTTCTCCGTGCTGGGCTTGCACCTTGCCATCCCCGCAGTCACCCGCTCGTTCCGGGATCTTCTCCGTGGACTGGAAAGGCTGGAACGGCTGAAGGCCCAGTGTCACGGTTGTATTATTTACAAAAAAACGTTTTATTGTCAATGAGTTACTCTATGGGTTTGTAGTACCTGTATCGGCTTCCAACCGTCTTTGTCCTTGAAGTAGAGCGAGCGCTGATCTTTACGGAAAGCTATAGCGTTGTCCACCTGCAGACGGTTCAGCTCCTCCTCGCTGTTTACGACAAATATCTGCACGCACACACACACACACACACACACACACACACACACACACACACACACACACACACACACACACACACACACACACACACACACACACACACACAAGTGAAACATAATCCATATGGAAGAATCGTTGGTTTTTGTGTGGACGTAATGTTCAAAGACACAGCAATCGGATGGGGGGGTGTATTTTGCATGAACGGGGTCTCACCGCAGGGACCTTGTTGTAGTTGCCCTGTTGGGTGTAGCTGCCAAAGGGGGCGCTACTCACCCCGGGCGAGGGGGCGCATTCACATCGACTTGCGGGGCCGGGAACACCCTTCTCCCCCTTCTCCCCGACCACATAGAGGCCTGGGCGACACACAAGCACAAAAACAAATTCTAACCAATTGCCAGGGTATATGAACCAAGGCTATTTGGGTGTGTGTGTATGTGTGTGTGTATCTGTGTGCGTGCGTGTGTGTGTGTGTGTGTGTTACCTGAGGCAGGTGGACCGGGGGGTCCTGGGTGGCCTGTGGGTCCAGATGGTCCTGAGGGGCCCATGGGCCCTGGAGCTCCACCATGGCCCTTCATACCCTGCATAAACCAGACATACCAGTATATCAAATATTAAACCCACAAACACACAAACTAACGCTTTTAATGTTACGTTGCCATTCCTGCATCGCTGGAATTATCCATCAGAACACACAAAAACACACACGCACACACACTTGAAGATTGAACAAGTGAACGCATGCACGTGTGCTTGGTATTTGTGTGTATGTGTGCATATGTGTGGACTTTAAAAAGATCTGAGCAGCCAAGTCCCATGCGCTCCCAGTGGAAGCCTAAACTTAGATCCGGAGGTGAAGGCCTGAGCGACAGAATTAGTCGGCGGCACAAGACAGAGTAAGGAATGAGGGAGCGCTGGCTGGCGACAGCAGGGGTCATGCAATGGCGGTGTGTAATTGGGCCTCGTTCGGACATACCCGCGGACCACGACACACACGCACACATACTTCATAGGTTTGAAATATATCACCATTTTGATATACGTAATCCATTTGGAGATCCCTCCATGCCCTGATATAGTAAAAGTAGCATACTATATGTGATACTCCTAACTGGCCTTAAACTGTTGTCTAATATGTAATGTGGAATATCCCGACTTTGACCAGTAATGCACTGTCAGTTTTCAAAGTACAATCAGAAAGATTCTTGCTGACCACCAATCCGTAGCTTATAGGCCTAAATGTGAATTGAACCACAGGAGATAATTGATGCTGGCTCCAAAACACTACCATGACAGATCATATTTGAATCCTAAAAGTCCACTTTATTTCCATTCCTTCACCTGTTTTCCTCTCTTCCCCGGTCGCCCGGTCGGCCCTCTCTTGCCCGGAACCCCTTGCTCTCCCTTCGGTCCCAATTCACCCTGTGGCGGGGGAGGGGGTAAAAGGTTGTCCATGTAAGAGTCGGTCGTAGAAGTAAGGGTTCAGAGTTGTAGAGTTGAATCGATATTAAAGTTTGCAAACCTGCTGTCCCAGCATCCCAGGCAAACCGATGGAGCCCTGAGTACAAAGGAAAATCAGAAAAAAAAACCTCGAGTGCAAGGGTTGCTGAATCTATTTTTAAGCCTGACTCTGAAATGGGGGAAAATGAGATCTCAGGGACCCGGGGCTTTTTTTAAGCATCCTAATCCTAAACCTGTAAACCCTTTTTAGGTTCCCGACATCAGCTCGAACAACTGGACAAGAGGCTTTAAATAGTTTTCAGACTGACCTTGACCACTAAAACCGTGCAAAACACACCATACTTACTTTATCGCCCTTGGGTCCCATAACTCCACTGTCACCACGAGCTCCCTTCAGTGGAGGAAGAAGAGAAAAATGGCAGAGAAATCTCAAATGAAGCAGAGAACCGTACAGGAGTACAGAATATAAGTACAGCAGTTATAGTACAGTATACAACAGTAGAGTACATTACCTTTTCCCCTTTGTAGCCAAGCAAGCCCTGAGAAATGAGGGGAGAAAATATACAAGATCCGTAGAGATGTAGAATATAAAGATGATTCATGGCTTATTCAATGAGCTGTGATGTTACCGTGATGTACAAACCTTAGTCCCTGGTGGTCCTCTTAGTCCGGGCAACCCCATGAGTCCTGGGTCACCTTTCTCTCCCTGAATTAAACACAGAAAGATGTGAAACATAGGTGTTTGTCTGATTGTATTTTGACTGGGACACATGTTGTCAAACCAACATAATCATCTGAGGACCAGATGATATGCTGGTATGCACACTGGACAAGGCCTTACTGTATCAGAGAAAATATATATATATTTTTTATATAATCTATTTGAAAAGAGATATTTCTATGTATTAGAAACAACGTCACACTCACTTTGGGTCCCTCTTGACCGGGCCACCCTGACTGCCCTTGTTTCCCCGGGAGCCCTGGGGCTCCTGTGCGACCCTGCAGAGGCAAGTTACATAACCAGACGTCACAGTGCTGCTGGGCACGATTAAAGCCAAACCAATTATGCCTGTACATGATTCAATTTTTTCTTATGTTTTTTTTTTTCATACTTTCTTTCTCATATAGTTTTAAGTGCAAATACTGTAATAGAATGTCTTTTATGATGAATGAACATTAGATCTTTCGCCCGCTGCCTCGCTGCAGGAAGCCAGAGTTGTTTGGGTTGGAGCTCATTCAACAGCCGCCGTTTGTGAATGGAAGCTTTTCATCTATTTCAATGTCCTGCTGCTATCATATAACTCTACAGCTGCTATGAGGTACGCATCCAGGTTCTGAGTCAAAGTCGGCGTCAATCTATGGTGTGAACTCCAACACTAATCAAGAACAGTTGGATAAGTGATTCTATCTGTTGGTGTTTAAAGTGTATCAATTAAAAATTAGCACACCCCTACATGGTGCATCATAGAGTGATTCATTTGACATCCACACCACTTCTTATGAAAGGAGATGACTGAGGATAAAAGCCTTGGACGTTCTGTGGATCTTAAAAGGAAGCCACAGAGCTTGTGTTTATTAGAGGACGGACCAAAGACCCACTGGATCTAATTTCCATTGCTAATTCCCCCCTACAGTACTTGGAGGCGGAGGAGCCAACTATATTACAACACTATACAAAAGCTGCACATCTCAGCGACACCTGCAATGAGTGCGCCCCGGGGCTGCCGCTTTTCGGGGAGAAAGCGCTCGTTTAAGCCAGCTGCCATAAAAAGTCTGCAGCCCGCAGAGGTATGGCCGGGCCGCCTCTGCTGCTGCCTCCGCCGGGCACGGTGATTTATCACGGAGCACGGAGGCACTTAGGGAGATTAGAGTGCAGGAGCGCGGCGGAGGATAGCCTGGATCAGCAGGACTGAGCCAGACTGCACACACGGGGGCCAATGGAGCCCGGCCAAGGAAAGGTGGAGATGGGGGGCGGGGGCGGGGGGGGGGGGGGGTGAGAGAGATGTGGAGGAGGAGTGTGCACAGGGCGGAGAAGAAGAGGGGTGAGAGAAGGGTGAGGGGAGACGGAGCGGGAGACAATCAGGCTTGGCCATGTGGTCAGAGTAGCGAGTGGAAACTAACACGGCACGCGCCATTAAGCGGCTACGACCAAGATTGCTGTTCACATTGACGGGGGAAAGAAAATCAGAAGGATTTACAGAGCAGTTAAAGGAAAATGGAAGAGACTAAGAGAGAGTGTTAGAGAGCGAGAGAGAGGAGAGAGGGAGAGTCTTTATCCCATTACACCAAGGACATTGTAGACTGAACAAGGCAGGGACAGAAGAGAAGAGGAGAAGAGGGATGAGGGAAGAAGCAGCACAGGGAGGAGCGGCTCACCTTTAACCCCGGACGTCCAATTTCTCCCTGGTAGAGGACGGGATGGGGTGGAGTGGCGAGGGGTGGGGTGGGGTGGGGTTACAACTCATTAGAGCAGAGACACAAGGACACGTGGAGAAATTACTATAAACAACATTAGAGGTAAAAGTACAAGACAGCCAAGCAAACCAAAAAGGCAATTCTGCACACACACACACACACACACACACACACACACACACACACACACACACACACACACACACACACACACACACACACACAACACACACACACACACACCTTTTCCCCTTTTGGTCCTTCTATGCCAGGTAGTCCACTGTGACCCTGAAACATGCAACCAAAAATGAATACACAGCTCACATACACTGGAGCACGGTCCCACGTTCAGGAAGATCGATACTACAGAGCTGTTTTCATTTGAGATAGACCGACGACTTATCACACAAGACCCCAAGGTGTGTGTGTTGGGTGTGGGTCTCACCTCTGCACCGGGGGGTCCCGGGGGTCCAGGGGGACCGGTGGCACATCCAGGGATCCCCTGATTGGTTTCTTTCTGGTTATCTCCCCCTTTGACACCAGGCCCTAAGATGTCCGAATCACCCTTGAACATGCACATAACGATGATCAGGTCTTGCGTGTGTGTGTGTGTGTGTGTGTGTGTGTGTGTGCGCATGCGTGCGTGTGTGTGTGCGTAGGCTCGACCCCTACCGGATTCCCGCGCTTCCACAGCTGAGGAGGCGGGGGAAACAGCGGTGGTGGGGGAGGGGATGTGAGACAGCAGGGGTCGAACCTCATGGGCTCGTCCAGAAACCCGGCGACTAGTGGAGAGACACACCCGGTTACGCAACACTCAATCAGCGGATGAATCAAGTACACACACATACAGGTGTAGACACAAAGCACCAGCGTTTCTTACCTGAGCGAGTTGACAGGATGTTATCAATGTAGGTGTGGTGGGAGAGGGCCCACGCGGAACACAAGAGGACATAGAGGGACACCGTGGCCCACATCAGGAACATTCTGCCCTTTTTTTTTAAAACTATTTAAAACACACAATAAAACTAGTTAGACCTTCACTCAGTCCCTGTTGCTGCTCGTGCTCCCCATGATCACTGGTACCTTCTGTCACTTAGGGGTTTCACTGTCTCCTCTCCTAGAATATCTCGCTCTCCTGCATAAACTTAGACCACCACCACCCCACAACGTGCACTGCAGCAGTTGCATCCACCGCTGTAACTACAACCGTGCACCACCAACACCCCCGCCCACCACCCACGCCCCCCGCTTCAGCTGTGCCAGTTGGTCCTATTTAGAAGTAGTTTGTGTGTGTGTGTGTGTGTGTGTGTGTGTGTGTGTGTGTGTGTGTGTGTGTGTGTGTGTGTGTGTGTGTGTGTGTGTGTGTGTGTGTGTGTGTGTGTGTGTATTTGCTTTCACTGACAGCGATCAAACAACACTGAGGCATTTTAAGGGTTATTTGGTTGAGAGCCTGTATAACATTGACCATTAGAAGATGGAACAGGTTTTTCGTCCTTATAATAATAGCACACACCAGTTCCTGCAGGGAATTAAGGATAAGATAAGATAAGATAAGATAAGATAAGATAAGATAAGATAAGATAAGACAAGATATGATAACACCAAATACGATAAGATAAGACACGATTAGATAAGATAAGGTGAGATAAGATAAAACAAGATGAGCTCCGATTTAATTTATCCCCAGGGGGTAATCAGGATAATCGTCTTTATAGATTCGGATTTATTATCTGATGATAATGTTTTCCCTCAACATGCGGCAGTTTCTCTTACCTCAACCTTAGGTTGTGAGCGGGTTTCTTTTTCAGACGTCTGGAGCTGCTCCTGCAGGCGATATGCACGAATGGCTCGGTTCCCTCTGCTTTTGACTCTGATGCCATGTAACCACGTTGGATTTGGGCGATTAAATCACTACGTTCCACTTATCGACCCCCGCTCTCTCTTCTTCCACTGATTAATAACATCACAGTCCTGCAGGGAAGCGCGTTTCGCCCGTTGCGCGTCGACGCGCACCAGGAGCCAGTATGGGCTCTGCGATGCTGAAGCAGCGCCTTTTTGGGTTGGGGCCACAGCGGACTTTTTTCTCCAAAAATATGTTTTTTAAAGATATTATGATCAAATCGTGACGTTAGGTTGACACGTAATTGTTTTATGTAGGATAATTTGTTCATGCATTCGTTTCACGCTGTTTTTTGCACTAATATTAAGCGAAATGGCGACACCTACTGGTCATTTTGTGATTATACAATACGCTTTTTATTTACGCTTTACTGCTTTACTGTATATTTTTACGGTATCCGTTTAACGTTCCCGTGTTTATATTTTTATTTAACTGTCAAATTGATGAAAAAGCAATATTTCAGCAAAATTATTATTATTAGTAGTAGTAGTAGAAGTAGTAGTAGTAGTATTATGTTTAATTACTGTAAGTAGGATTCCTACTTATAACATAGCCTTTTCTATAATATATTTATTTAAAATATTTTAATGAAATACCAAATTTAATATGAAAATATTGATACAAATGACAAAATATTAAAAAATATTTATTATAAAAATGATTATACAGTTGTCCATCACACCAACTCAAAAGCTAACAGTTGTTCTGAATAATGTGGTCATCGCCACTTAAAGGCTTCTGAATGGTTCCACTTAATACACGTTGAATAGACCTATACTTGAAAGGTTTCTGTACTTTTAGTGAAAGATCTCATTGTATTCCCTGAAAAGATAATTTTGGAGGAACAATTAAAAAATGTGGAAGTTGTAAAATACAGACATTATCACTTTGAAAAGAAACAGAAGAGACCTGTCTCTGAAAAAACTGACAGAAAGTACTGCATAATGTTAATAGAATACAATATAACACAACAGAGAATAAAACTGAGCATAGAAACGACAGCGTGAATGATACATCAAAGAATACAGTAGAGAATGGCAGAAAACAAAGAGCAAGTTCATTGCAGCTCCTATATATATATATAAACCCTTTTTAGAGATTTGCAGCATTGTACAAGGCCTTGCCTGAAAGGTTTCCCAAAAAGTCTTGAACCAGCTCAGTTCCCAAGCCTTGCACTTCAAAAGAACATAGAAGCACAAGAGCAAGGACAATGTGCAGGAAGCGGCAACGGTGGTTAGTTTTCTCAATTGTTTACACACTAACACTGGTAGTTGAGAAATGATGACCACAACCGGTAACTCATGTAACAACTAAACTCCCCTGAACTATTTATTCTAAAATACAAGCACTTTACACTCAGATTTAACTTGTAAACCACATTTTTTAAAACACTAGACTCAATTCTCTACATTTGGCACAATCTTCATGAATCAAATCTCTTGCGTTCACATGGAACACTCTGCCATTCAAAATGCTAAACTTAAATTTCCTACTATCCACATTGACTTTGCACATGGGCAAACACATGTTGCACAATTGTTCAATTAACAATCAGATCTTTACTGTAACAAAACAGGCCACAGATGAGAGGAGAGAGGAGAGAGAGTCATAGCAAGAGGAGTGAGAGTAAGAGGTGGAGGATGTGGAAGAGGAAGCGCAAGACCAAGGGTAGCCAAAATCTCTGATGAAATCTGGGCCACTTTGGCTGACCATGTTCAACCATGGTCTGTAAGGAAGGCTGGGCAGAGAGTTCAACCGAACATGAGCAGGTTCACAGTAGCGTCCATTGTCCAGATGAGAAAAGGTAAAAAATCTACTCTCCTTACAGTATTGTTGTACTGTAGATCAATACAGTACATGTTTGTTTGTTTTGTATGTAGTACATTTTACACATCCAACTCTGTGTTTGTTGGGATGTATACAGTATTTGGGGAAAAAATAAAAACATATTTTTTGTTTACATTACAGTATACAGTACATGTGAAAACATTGTACAAAAAAACTTAGTATTACACTGAACATGCAAATGGAAAAAGTCTTCTGATGAGGCATTCGTACTAGGGTTTTCCATTCGTACTATGGTTCTCCATTCATGGTAGTGTTTTACATAGAGCACATCAGTCTTCAATTGGTTCTTAGAAATGTCTATTCATGTGATGGTGTGTGTGTGTCATTTCGACACACACAAAAGAAAACATTTTGAAAAGACATAACATTGTTTTAAATGCAGAGTTTCATTTTGCAGGAGATTTGTGGAGTTTTAACTTTTGTGTGCATGTTTTTGGATTTGTGTGTAAAGTTCTGAGATTATGAGGTATGTTTACAGAAAACTTGTGTAAGCAATTGAGAAAAATAAAACCAAAAGTATCATTTATATGCATATACATATATAAATGATTCACAATTATACAGAGAAATAGTATTACTTTTAATCCGCAAAAGGTAAAAAAACATTAACTGTAGTACAGTTTTTAGCATAGTCTGTAGCAGTTTCTGTATATCAAATCAATAACAAAACACATATCTAATGTAGAGAATGCAGAGGGGCTGTGCTAAAGTAAATTCTAGGAAGGCTACAGCCCCCTAAAATATGTCTTAGACCTCTTTGATAATCCTAATTTATACCTCGGTCCATACACGTGTGTACACGTGAGTGTGTACACGTGAGTGTGTACACATGAGTGTGTGTGTGTGTGTGTGTGTGTGTGTGTGTGTGTGGTAGTACACGTGTGTCCACCCTAGGTGGAGGGTGGGGAAGTGGCGTCTTTCAAATAGGCTATGATGTCGCTTCTCTCAGATTTCTTTCTGATCCCAGAAAATATCATTTTGGTCCCAGGAATGTATTTCTTAGGGTTCGTGAGGTAGGTGTTCAGAGTCTCTTCGTTCCACACTATACCTGAAAAAGACAACGCACACAGCAGTTCATACTTAAGATTTCTGAATACAGCTTTCGGGTTATGCTCTCACTGTATGACTCTATGACTCTCTACTTTCTATGCATGCCTGTAGATGTAGGTCGCTATAAGACCTGTCCAGACCTGCAGTTCAGGAAGGTGAACACTCTTTTGAGAAATATCCAGGTTTGCTTTGTATTCTACATGTATAAAACACACACGGCCATACCCTTGTCGATGTTGGCCTGCGTGTAGGAGAAGCCGGGTGACTTTCCAGTCTTCCTTCCGAACAGACCCCAGAGGTTTGGTCCAACCTTGTGTTTCCCCCCTTTCTCCACCGTGTGGCACTGGGAACACTTCTGGACAAACACCTTCTTTCCCTTTGCGACATCGCCCATGGCTGGGGAAGAAAAATAAGTGAACCATGGTTACCAGGTGAAACGTTTCAGTAAAAACACAATAGTTGTGATCTAAAGATGAGATAGGCTTAGAGACCAAAAAAGGTTTGGCAGGTTTGGAAATACCACCATTAGAATCTCCCAAAGAGCCATGAGCCTACAGAAGTTAACTAAGAGCACAGGGCAGGTTTAACAAGGTGGACAGGGAAGGGAAAGGTGTGTGTGAGTACATAGTTATCAAATGTATCATACATTTAAAAAAGTATTATCCCGGTGGTTGTGGGTGTGATGGCAGAAAACGAAATATGTGCAACATGTATTAATAATAATACTATCATTTATTATCAAAACTTTTAATAATTAATAATTTAATTAAATATTTTTTATATAATTATTGTTATAAAAAAAAAAATAATAATAATAACAATATTAGTTATGACATTCATTTTTATAGAAACTTTCAACACATCATGCAACTCAAAGTGCTTTACATGAATAGAAGGCCATCACATATTCTTATTTTTATTATTATTATTATTATTATTATTATTATTATTATTATTGTTATTATTATTATTAACAATAATTATAAAAATAAGCAAACAAGTTAAATGCATTTAATAAAAAATAAGTTATGTCATCTCTTCTCTGACAGAAACGGGTGTGGTTGGGTGGTGTAAGTCCCCTATATATAAAGGTTATGGGGGGGGGCAACATGAAATACATCAAATATTTTGATTTCGACCTGATGGTTTTGTAGTTTATACCTGAAATAAAACAATACGTTTCCAAGTGTTTACTTGTAGGATCAAAGCAATAGAGTAAATAAAACCCACAAAAAAGTTCCAGTGAACAGAAAGTAATGGCAGACCTGAGTTGTCAATATAACTCAATGTCTCTCTGTTTGTTCTCCTTCTCACAGCAAAACGTACCTAATGTAGATATTTTGTTAGAGGAACAAACTCTTCTTATATTTACCTCTTGTAGACCATGAAACCCAAATAGTGAACGATAAACTCACCTGAATAGAAATCCAAGTATATATCCCGATCGGAACACACTCGGTTTGGTGGAGCGCGCAGAATAGTTTCCTCGCAGTGAATTCTTGCAGCTCGCCACGCCTACTGGCAGAAGTGCTCCGGATTGGAGAAATGCGCCATCAAACAAGAGGCAAACAAACAAATAAGTTTCGGGGTAGGGACAAGGGAGAGGTTGTAAAAGTCCAGACCCGCCCTGCCCTTCTGAATTGTGGATCCAGCCCCTACTCCTGCTCACACTGCAGATGGACTGGACGTAGTCGTGGGGGCCGGTCTCTCACCCTCCCCCAGGGGTGTGCTCCACCTTGAACCCCGGTGTGGTGCAGCTCCGTGCCCGCCTTTATTTGAGACGCCACGCATTGTTTTCGGAGAAACAGGTAGGGCAACCCCTGGTCCATGCTGGGTACTACTGCCACCTACTGGACTGCTGCTCACTCGGTTGCATCGACGCTGAAACATACGACTGCCATCTAGTGGACACAAGGTCGATGTGTATTTCAACGATGAGTACTCACATTCACTGATCGAGGCATTCCTAACAAAACACAGCAAATTACGCAGGGCCCAGGGAATATGGGACATTGGACCCAACCCCCCCCCCCAAAAAAAAAATAGAAAAATGCATTAAGGGCTGATGGAACAGTCCCATCAGTCCTTATCAAGGTTGACCCTCCCTATTAAGGATGACCCCCCTTCCCTGTCCGGAGTTCTGCCAATCTGCACAGTTGCGGATCAGAATATATATATATATATATATATATATATATATATATATATATATATATATATATATATATATATATATATATATATATATATATATATATATATATGTGTGTGTGTGTGTATGTATTTATTTAATTATTTATTTTACTTTTGTGCCCTCTGGACTCAAACTTGATTCTGGGCACAAAGTATAGAGGAAAATAAAGGCGGCACATTGGATCCATACGTTAATATCAAAGACGTTAAAATAAAAATAACTAATTTGTGTTCCGAGTTCATTAGAATCGTAGAAGTGTGTGACTGGGAAGGAATGTCACAGAATTCACTTGATATAAAATCATCACAAAAGGACAACAACAACAAAAGAAAGAGATTTGTGATTTGGCTGCAGCTGGTCAGCAGAGAAATACAATACATATGTATAATGTGCAATTTGACACAAATACCAATGTCTTCAACTTTTACACCGATCATTATCCTGGAGTAGTGCATTTCAATAAGAGAGTTTTGAATAACATTCACATAATAAGAGAAAGATAAGCTTCCTGTTGAATTCATCCTGCTCTTTGAACACCAGAGGGACGCTCACAGCTTCGGCCACTGCTCAACCAGTCCGCACCAGGAGGAAAGGAGGCGAAGAAAAGGAAAAAACGACAGCGTCTTAACACACGGGCTATAAACAAAAACAGAGAGTATGGAAATACAGGATTAACCGTATTCTGCTGTACGGCCATGGAATCAAGTAGAATGCAGACATGTCACTGTCTACTGGCTCATGCTCGGTCGGGTCATTTTTGTTGGCAGGACCCAGGACCGTGGACTGAAACACGCACTGTTTTTGTTTTTTTTTCCGATGTAACAACTGAATTTCCCCCCAATTCGAATCTTATCTCACGTAAATCTTATCTAATGTTTCCGGTTTACAGGGGTAGTGAAATCAGTAAATAAGGCGTAAACCTTGAACAAGTATACTTCGATGTCCCTGAGCGTTTCTGCCCAAGCCTGATGGACGTCTTGAGGAATAAGAGAGGCCTTGGAACTTCCATTCCAACCTTGTTTATTGTGTTTGATCTATAACAAAGTTTTATATCACTGCAAATGTATTTACCAAACCTTTATAATTATTCATCACCTTTGCTGTTTTTCTTTTTTACTAGTGTTTATATATACAGTATGTTATTCCGGATAAATATCTTATCCTGTGGGCTATTACAATTCTTGCGCTGATAATAATCTATTGGAGTGGAGTGGTCAAAACATCCTATCAGAATTGTTCCTTATCAGAATTCCAGGGTATAAAAGCTCATCCTCTATTTAAAAAGTACTCGCTCAATCGGTGACTCGCGTATTGGGTAAACGTGAATTAAATCAAAACAAAGCATATCAAAAAAGGCCCAAGCAACCACCCAGTCTTTGGATAGGAGGGAGTCCAGGACTGGTATGGTATATGTAATACAATAAAAATTAAAAATAACAACATTTAAAATATCAATTTACCACATGTATTTTGTTTGTTTGTTTACAACCGAATTTGACGTAACCAAACTGTTTTGGTTTGCTTGGGTGTCAGTGCACCTGTTCAGAGCATCCACCCACGTTGGCCCCCAACCAGCCTTGGGGGAGACGGAAATGGAACAAATAATGATTTATATTTACGGGAGCAGCCGAAAGAAGAAGAAGAAAGCTACCGACTGTGTGTGTTATGACGATCTGTTTATAATGCTGATCATGATCAAGGGCCTCTCACTGGGCAGTTTATCAATTATTATTACTATTACTATTATTGTTGTTATTATTATTATTTTTATTATTATTATGAATGGTATTGTTATTAATGTTATTATTATTATTATTATTATTATTATTATTATTATTGTTGTCGTTGTTGTTATACATATTATTATTATTATTATTATTATTATTATTGTCATTGTCATAATTTACTTTAGTATTATAGGCCTTATCGTATATTTCGTATATTTCGTATATTTTCGTTATTAGTCAAATTATTTTCGTTGTTATGGTTATGTTTTCGTTCTCATTTATTTATTTATGTCTTTATTTATTTTCACAATATGCATTGCGCTGTCTGATTTTCAAATTAGTCACTTGGCATAATCACGCCCTAGCTCTTTGCTGATGTGGTGTTGTGGTGTGTTGTGCCTTTTTTATTGTCAACATAAAGAGCGATGAATAAAAAAAAAAGACACTTGCAAAACTTTGATTCAAAACAGGTGGTGGATTACCTAAAAAAATAAGCTTTTACGTCACGGGAATTTATAGTTTATAGAAGAGTGAACGAACGAGTCTGGACGGTTTGGCAAAAATGATAAATTCAACAAGAAGAACATCGTATAGGCCTATTATGAATATTTGCGGTGTACGTGGTGCCAAATGAGCAAAAGCCTATTGTACATTCGTTGATTTTATTGTCATCCCGTCTTCATTCCCTCTAGCTCCTCCCCTAAGTAACGTTACTTTTCTTCATATATATATATATATATATATAAATAATCAGAGTACTAGCATTACTACGACTATTATTCGGTTTGTACTATTATAGTACTAAACTGCAGCTCACAATTGAGGTGCAATGCACCTGTTTAGAGCAACTTCCATCCATGTTTGCTCTTTCCAACCAGAGGTAGACAGAAAAATGATTTAAATTCGATGTAAATGTGTACAGCTCTTCAGTGCATTTGATCCGACGACTCGATGTGTCTGGCGACAGTGGGTTAATACATTGTTAAAGTCAATGCAAGTTCATTTCTATAGCCCTTCATCACAAAACTGTCGAGTGGTATGTTGAGTGGACCCAGGTGCAGAGAACGAGGCAGAGGCAGAGATGAGGTGGCAAAAATAAAGGTTTACTTGTAACAAGCACACAACAAAGGGAAAGCACAAATACATCGGAGATGGGACTCCAAAAAAACAAACCGCCAAAAAACAATTGAACTTTTCAAAACAAAAAACGGACAAAAGACAAGTAAGAATTTCGTGGGCATGGAACCGAGAGCTTGGTCAGGAGTCTAGAAAAACTCAAGGCTGAGCACGGAAGGACACAAAAGACAGGGTATACATAGGAAAGACAAAACGAGACACAGGTGAAACATATGACATAATGAGGTTGGGGAATCAGAAACAGAAACAGGTGAAACAAAGCAGCATTGATGAGGCAGTACTGGCGGCATCTAGTGGCCGATGCCGGAAGGACCCGGGCGAACCCTGACAAATACAATCTCAAAGGGCTTCGCATTTCACAAAGAAATCAACGGCATCACCTAGTCTGAACCCCCATCCGGGCTAAGGAAAAACTCCCAGCAAACCCTTTGGGGAAAAAAGGAAGAAACGTTGAGAAGGGGCCACAGAAGCAGGATCCCCCTTCCAAGATGCCCAGGCTGCAGTGGATGCCGAGTGGGCAACATTAATAATAATAAACCATGACTGACTAATCATAGGATATTGTACTTCTATAATATGCAATGTCAAAGCTAGACAATATGACAGTCTCATTGCTTCAATTGCTATATTATTATCTCTTATTTGGTGCCAAATTGGTCACTTGATATAATGTTGTGGCTGCTGACTGGTCAAACTGATGCGCTAGATTCAGTGTACATTAGGGAGCCAATTGCTCCTAAAAGTGCCAAGCTTAGCATGCCAATATGAAGAGCAAGTCTCTTCGTCATCACCATTGTTGTCAGCAAATTGCATGGGGGGTAAATGAGCAAAATGAGGTGAAAAATAGACTGATCCACTGTGCATCAAGAGAGACTATAACCACCTTAATGTCCATGGAAAACGACATGGTTCGTGGGTTGGATTTTAAGGATGTGATTAAGAACGTTTTGGTAAAGAAAAACAGACAGAAAACACTTGGTAAGACAATGCACTCTTTATAGGTGCATGCTTGAAAGTCCATGCTGCAATACCCGTAACATGCAAATGCCCCATATGTATGTATTTTGTGTCATTAGACAATATAGAAAAAACTGTAATGTTTACGGTGTTATGAAAATGAAGTTGTGTTCACTTTATGTGCATGTCTCACAGTTGTATTTGTTATTATGTATTATTTGGGAAGTCTGCAAAAAGCAGGATGGCTTAATTCAAGGCTTTCACTGGCTTCCTGTCGCCACCTAGTGGTCAAAT
Source organism: Zeus faber (assembly GCF_960531495.2). Taxonomy (NCBI): domain Eukaryota; kingdom Metazoa; phylum Chordata; class Actinopteri; order Zeiformes; family Zeidae; genus Zeus; species Zeus faber. The sequence continues at coordinate 25,833,161 of NC_137193.1, forward strand.
ACTGTACTGACTCCACGTGTGTGTGTGTGTGTGTGTGTCACAGTGGTTTAAGAAGAAGAACAATCTTTATTTGTCACACAGCACACCACATTAATCGGCCTCATTCGTGAATATGTGCGTCGAAATGTTCTTACTTTGAGAGCTGGATACGCAAAGTCAGCACCGGATTCAAGACGCGTGCCACATTTGTTCCTAAACATGTTGTATGTTATAAATCTGAAGCATTCTAAATAGACAGGCGCGTGCTCGCGAGTGCTATCCGTCTACAGCTGCTTTTATTCGGATCAAACGGTCATAACGTGCATGACTTCATGTAACAGCAAACGGATGTCTTTGTGAAACTTTAACGTCTCTTGGAACAGAATATTCACACTTGTGGCCAAATAAGTGTTTGCAGTTAATAGCGTAATATGACATTGACGTGATTATGGGAAACAATTTAATATTTTTTTCCAGTGTTTTGTATGTGTTTGAAATTACTAATATCCTTGTTTAGGCCTATATTTGGAAACTAGAGTATAAATAACATTATTTACACTAAAGAAAATGCATTCGCATTATTTTACCTGCTTTGTGCCCTATATCATAACCAATACAGTCCTTTTTACCTCTTGAAATACCTTAAAAGGCCCTATACAACCAGTAAAATGCAGTTTTTAACTTGCCAATTTTTTTTTGCAGCAACTACCTTGTCACTGAAAGGTTATTTAGGCGTAAATATCTTAATCGTAATCCACTTTCACCGTCCCCGCGCCCAATAAGGTTAACAGTCCGGTAAAATAAATTATTTGACGTAACAGTGCAATTTCACTCAGAGACTGTAGGGGCGCCGGATCCCAAATACCAAAAGTTACATAGTGCTGCTTTAAATGTATTTCAACAGGTAAAAAGGGCTCGATTGGTTAAATTATAGGGAACAGAACAGGTAAAATAATGCAAGATCATAAGGATAAATGCAACAGAATTTTTTATTTTTATTTTATATGTAACCCATTCGTAAATCATGTTAATTATTGTCTAGTTTCCAAATATAGGCCCAAACAAGGATATAACAAATACCACCACACCTGGCCAGAGGTAAACAAAGAGGATGAGCCAATTCTACTGAGCATGTCTGCTGGAGTAGGTAGACGCCGTTTACTCCAGAGGATCTCACTTAAATGACTTGGATAAAAAATGTGGATTGATATAAAAGTTGTGTTTATCTATTTATTAACTGCATGGAGGCTGTTTGGTGCTTGTAGCAAGGAAGCAGATGGAGGATTTGGATGTGGTGGTTTCCCGTTGCACGGTTGGTCCGGTGATAAAGTTGCGTAAAGTCATTGATCACTACCAGTAAACAGATCATTAATCACAACCAGTAAACAGATCATTGGTCATTACCAGTAAAGAGATCCTTGATACCAGTAAATTGATCATTGATCACTACCAGGAAACATATCATTCATCACTACCAGTTAATAGATTATTGATTACTGCTAGTAAATATATAATTGATCACTACCAATTAATAATATTCATCACTACCATTTAATATATCATTGTTCACTACCAGGAAATAGATAATTGATTAATACCAGTAAACAGATCATTGATCACTCCTAGGGAAGCAGATCGCTATAGATGCGCTCTCTCCCAAAGCCGTATACCAATATCCATAATTATATCCATAAAATAATAATAATAATAAGCAAAATAATCCATTTCCAAACCGACTTGGAGATTAATATGACCACTTTTATTATGGGATCCTAGACTTAAACAGAATAATACGCAAAGAAGATAAATAGTAGGTATCAGATTATTAGTGGGAGTAAATATTTTTTTAATTTGTATGTTGTATAATGTCTAAAATTGAACATTATTATTATTATTATTTTTTTTTACTCATTGTGGTTCTAATATGCCACTTAAAGTTCAGCAATATAATTTTCCTGGAATCTATCGCATGGAACAAGGCAGCTCTAAATTCTCTCCTAAAGTAAGAACAAATTCAACAAGAACATATTGTTTGATCCTGAATTTATTCTTAAACCTTGGACAGGATTTAAGCACTAATCTGTGCGGTGCACTGTTCATGAATGAGGCCCAATGTGAAGAAAATGTGAAGCGCCTTTGTCTCCTGTGGACTAGAGAGGGCGCTTTTTCAAGTGCAGTATATTCAGGTATAATGCAATGGAGTGATGTGAGTATAGGAGGATTTACTGTTAATGATTCATGACTATATATTATTATATTGTTAACCAACATGAGGAAGCAATTGTTTACTACAAACCAGGTAGAACTTGAGTTAACATTGTTTTCATCTGAGGCTGTAAAGTTCAAGATAGCAAGAGACTGAGATGAGAAAAAACACAACCAACAGTAAAGCATCCTTACCAAATAGTGCAATAGAAACAAAAGGTAATTGTAATGAAATCTGCTTGAATACATATTTTTTATCATTATTTATCCCCCTTCAAAGATTCACAAGTCACTTTCATAGATTTCCAAAAGATCAATGAAAATACTGTGATTTTATAAAGGGCAGTATTCATGTGAATATGAACTTTGATGAAAAATAAACACAAACCTCTTCCTTATTATTTTCAAATATCCTGTTTTAATGCGTGCTTCCCATTACAATTGAATATATTTAAATGTCCATCCACAACATTTGGTTTACACCAATACAGACTTTTAATACTTATTGAAACACAGTAGAGATGCTGTGTGTATTTACAAGGCGTAGCATCTGAAGCCCAAGTTTGATCTTTAGGCCTGCTCCTCCTTCACATTTTCACATATTTTTACAGGCTCTCCATCTCCTCTGAGCTCACTGTGGACTCTAAAACTTTAGGCCTATGGAAAAAAATATCAGACAGCATCATTACAGCATCAGAATGAAGGATTCCAAGGCACTTGGGATCGAGCTTTCCCTTTATCTGTTTTCTGTGTGCGGTTCTGGAAGGGCTGCGGTGCTGCAGACTTTCTGAGGCCTCTCCTCTTCAGTGCGAGGAAATCCTGCACACCGTGCATTACTCGTCTCCCAAGCCCTCCCGAATCTCTGCGGTAGGTTGGGGGTGGACTTGATGTTCCCGTCGTTGGCGGGTTCCATGTGTCTCCCAAAGCGCAGGGGCAGGTTGGCATGCAGGTGAATGGGTTTGGTGGTGGGCGGGTACAGCTTGATCATGGTGGGAATGTTGATTTTGCTGCTGATGGGGACCGACGGGATGTTCAGGCTCTCAAAATCCAAGCTCCTGCGTAGTTCGTCAGGCTGGAAGCAGAAATGCATAATTTCAGTGGATAAAAATGGACATGGAGCAAAACAGAATTTGTTACCTTGGCTGAGTAAATAAAATGGTGGCAAAGTTGTTGAAGAACCTCATCAAATTCTAATATGGAGGTGGAAATTAATATACTGTACCTTGAGTGGTGGATACAAGTTTAAAATGGTAATCCGTAGGTAGGTAAAAAGTCCCATATTTGATACTACACGCATTAAGAAACAGCCGCTGGATGTATTTGCGTTATGCACACACTCCTCTATATGCCGTTGCTATTATTGGCCCGCCTTTCCCAGCAAGAAAAAAATTAAATTCAAATCGATCAGAAGAAAGTATTCTTTCAACAAAGAATTAGACCATCTCAGAGTGAAGACAGGTTAAACACGGATATTGGGAAATAAAAGCGTTGCAAATTCAAATGGAATTGTTGGACCTGCAGTGTTATCCTCCCATCACAGAAAAACTTTGTGAGGGAAATCTTATCTGTCAAACTTTCCATTTTCATATTTTTTTTACATAAAATTGTGTGATAGAAATGGATATACAGGCAGTACCCAGGTTACAAACACCCGATTTACGAACGCCAGTTCGTAAAATCGAGTGACATACAATGGTTCGTACAAACGAACAGGCGGACTACTTTTCGTTGGCCCGAGGGAGAACAACGCCACGCTGTCCTCTCTCTCTCTCTCTCTCTCTCTCTCTCTCTCTCTCATAAATACTGTACTGTATTGTAGTTACATTATTTTTATAATAAATATCATTATTTTTATTATTACTGTATTATTACATTTAAGATGTTTTAGGTAAAATATATGCTATATACTAAGACAAACATTTGACTAACTGCCGCTAGGTGTGAACCGTACCTAACTGTTCCGACTTACATAGAAATACGACTTACAGACAGACTTAAAAACGGAACTCATTCGTAACCCAGGGACTACCTGTAATTGGTGAAAAATTGTGAAAAAATGTTTGCAGTTTTTCCTTGACTACCATTCAGAAAACCTTAATATTTCCCCAAACCCATAAAGATGAACCGAGGGGCCTCTGCCTGGTTTGGATCATCACCATGGCCTTACCTGGAGGTGCGGGTGTTTCCTGACCGCATTCCAGCCGTCCATGATGGACAGCAGAGTCTTAGCGCCATGGAAGGGTTGGTGGAACACCAGTCGCTCTGAAGCCGCTGCTTCTCCAAGACCTTCCAGCGCCGGAAAACCCAAGAGCAAGACTATGTGTAACATTGTGAGAGCTGTGCAGATCTTCTCTACCCATAGCACACAAGCCCGGTTCTGCAAAGACCACCTCATATTTAACACCGAAAAACGTCACTGGTGGCGTGCATGAGTCCAGACATGGACACACCGTTGCCTCACACCTCCTCAAACTGTGCACATACACACACACACACACACACACACACACACACACACACACACACACACACGAATTGTTGAGATGCATTCGAGCGTTCTTACCTAATAATCTCTCGATGATACAATAGTGGCATTCATAGAAACCAGCGTTACCAACCAGTTACCAACCAGTTACCAACCGTAGCAACCAGTTACACACTATTTATGGAGTTTTTCAGTGGACGAATGAATGAATGAATGAATGAATGAATGAATAAATGAAAGAATTACAATACCTGTGATCACATCAATGAATCATCAAAGGAATTTCCTTCCTTATTAGCCTTTTGTGCTCCCACTTCCATAGCGGTAAAGCGGGATTGGTCCAATTAGTTTCACTGTGTATGTCTTTTATACTATATGTGTTTTAATGTAACACCCTCCTCTATTTTCCCTTCACATGGTGGACAAAGTTTGTCTAATCTCTTCTGTCTGAAGTTCTCAAACGTGCAAGTTTCATAGGTACGCAACTAGTTCACTGACGATCCTAGATTCCCCAGCCTGTTTTACTCATTCTTCAACCCCCGTAGAGGAGTTTTTCCTGGCATGGCCTTGGAAGGCCTATGACCGAAGTAACCTGCTCCAGGCCACGGAGGCAGCTCGTGGGGACATTTATGTGGAGACTTGCCAGGGCCTGGATAAGACACACAAGGGAGTACTTCCCCCTGCTGCCTGACAGCCTGTGAAAGTCTGTGGCCTGACCAGCGCAAAGACAGGACACTGGAGATGAAGCTTTTCTTACATGTATGTACTGTGCTACTGACTTTCATTTTTTTCATTTTGCATGTTCGTTCATTTCCAATCAGTTTACAGTATGGTATACACCCAGGATGTCACCAGTGTGTGGTGTAAGGGCTATTAATAGTGTCTTTGTGTATTTTATGGGATTTGAGTGGCTTCTGAAGGCAAAGTCGATGAGGAAGATAAAATGTTTTTTGATGTTTGAATTAGCTCATCAAAGTTGCAGGTTATGACTAGATTTTCATTTTTTTTGGAAAATGCTGACTTGTCTCAGGAAATGTGCTTTAGCATTGAATATGGTATTTCTAAATCAAAAATCTGAAGTATTTGATACATATCTAGTAAACACAATGCATGAAACATTCATGCTTCAGGATGTTTTCAGATACATGTTGATAAAAATGTAATGCATTTTCATCTGTGTATAGATGAAGAGTGACCATCCAGTAACCAAAGGGGTTCTAACACAATCTCCCTGTGTGACAGGGCGGGTGTGAGCCCACCATCTCCAATTAGTGCCCCTCACCATGCAATCAAGGCCTAAATCTGCTCCAGAGGCCACAACTGACCCTCCAGTCTGTCCTATTTGGGAGCGTGATGTGGAGAAACACCAGTGGGAAATACAACCAGTGGACACAGTAGGGTTCAAGAAGATGCCCCACAGTGGGACACCTCATTGAAGGAGTTCCAGGGTGAAAAGATCTGGTGCAGATAGGAGCACAGACTGAGTGAAAGCTCCAAATGGAGATGATGCCAGGCTTTAGTAGGGGCAACTGAGCAGTCAACTCTGCTGCTTTGGTACTGTGCTGTGGCATGCAGAGTTTGACCGGAGATACAGGCAGAAAGACAAATTGAAGTAATTGATTGCTCAGCTGATCAATGACATCCATGGCCTCATCTATAATGGCTGTAACCACCATCGCTATACTAGTAGTCATTTATGCTTCTAGTAGTCCTTTGGGAGTCTTTGCAGCCGCCATTACCCAAAAATCCAAAAATGCATGTACACAATACATCTTCTTTAAAAAATATTACTATAATCTATTATTCTATGCTATCAGGCTATTGTTCTTTACAAAATTGTGATTCTTAACCCAAATACTTCTAAAAGAAGGTGTTGTCCTGAGAACTGGCAAGTAAGGGTGCTATTGATTCACCTTGGCTGCTGTGAATTCAACTAGCAACCGTTGCTGGGGTGCGTTTGGAGACATCTAATTAAGAGAATTCCACCTGGCCATATTTTTTCAGCGTACAAGTCGTACTGACGTCACACAACATTCTGTCCTTGAAAACGGTTTTGTTTTTTTCTTCTTTTTTTGTAATTATCAAATGACTCACTTACAATGCATTTGAATGAATAGCACTGGGAATGGTATGTAGGTATGGTAGTGTTTAAGAGGCAGAGTAATAATAATAATAATAATAATAATAATAATAATAATAATAATAATAATAATAACTAGCAGCAATACACAGGGTCCAACTTATTCAAGATATATATATATATACACACACACACACACACACACACACACACACACACACACACACACACACACATATATATATATATGTATTTAAGCCCCCCCCACCAAGCAGAGAAAAAAAAAAAGAAGCCTAAAACACACTCTGAAACTGGCTTGCTATACCTGAAAAGGACGACTCCAGGGCGACTTCGGACAGTCCCTCTGTGTCCCTTCCCCGTGCCGGAGAGTCCCTGTTCAGGTGCCAGTGTGGCAGTTTCGCCTACCACGCGCCACCCAAGTGATGTTTTCAGGGAAGCCACTCTTGAGCCTGGGTCCCCAATTATTGAGATCCAGGTCAGGTGAGGCTTCTCAAACCATACCGTCCCCACACCAAAATGATATATATTTTTAGTTTTATATCATCAGTTTTTATGATCTTTTAATTTCATTCAGATTACTTGTCTATATTTGAATGCAGATAATTTTATGTATCTTTAACATTCATTTGCAATTAGAAATATTATTGAATAATTACGCAAGATCACAGACACTTTGTGGTGTTTCATTATAGTTTTTTAAGTGTAGTTATAGGACAATGTTTATCCATGATGTTAATTATCAAGAAAAGTATATTATTTTTTATTTGAAACTACATGTTGTCATTGTTATAACTTACCTTGCTGCATTGAAGTACATCCGCGGGTTTCTGTGATGGTAGATGTTGTGTGTCATATACGTCAATTATGAGGTTCTGTGTTTATGTTGATTTACGATAGCAGTCAAATTTAAGTATTTCTTTAGTAAAGTTCAGTTCAGTTTTTTAGTTGGATTACATTTTCATTATGTTTAGTTTCCATTAAATATGACAAACATTGTGATATTTCTGTGGGTAATTCCACGGTTTCTTTTTTTCCTACACCACCTTGTATTTTGAACTCATCACTGAGTAGCACATTTCAGTGTTTTCGCTCAGATAACATTTTAAGGATTATTTCCTATTATTTTTTTCATTAATCTGGCAAAGTGGACCACGGATTTTGAATATCAAACAAACAGATCTCCTGACATCTACCAGGTAAGAAGCTATATAATTATACACGTTAATTGATAGTTTGGAAACTTCTAAAGACTGCACAGGGTCCCATTCAACGCCACCCTATGGACGTGGTCCAAGTGGACATTCTCAATTGGAATTTGTACATTTATAGTAAATAATATGATTATGTGATAAGGCGTCTTACTGTAAATCTCATCATGTTCAATTTTGAACGACACGTGTGACATGGCTGTTAACCAGATCTACTGAATATTTCCGGTAAAATTTATTCTGTTTTTCGTCAATATCTGCTCTGTATGTGGATCGATTTTGTGATATTTAAACCACGAGATCCTTGTTATATAGCAATTTAAACGACATCTTAACCCTGCTTCTAGCTTATGCCGAAGTATGTGTTTCAGATAGTGTTAGCTGGGTTTGACATTTTTCGCACTGGCATACTGGCAATATCCGCTCCGTATATGGACCGATTTGATGACAGAACACAGAAGAGACGGGAAAACCTGAATGAAATGTCTATCGAAGAACGACTAGTAATCCCAAAGATCAAGAAAGACCACCAGTCCAAAGAAGCCATCAGACTGGCCAACAAAGCTTTTGCTTTACTTGCTTAACAAAAATCAACCAGCTCATATATGCGACCACTTCAGCCATTGCAGACGCAGTAGGAGAAAGACCAAGTCAACAACAGACACAGAACAGAAAACAATCAGTTTGGAGAAAATCGAGTGGCAGAAAGGAAGCTACAGAGACAGCTATCACTCCTTAGTGAAGTTGAAAAAAACTCTATGGGAGAAAAAGGAAACAACTGGAACGAAAGCTCAACATCAAACAGAAGGATGATATATCAATAGTTAAAGAGACGCTGAAGTAATTCAAGCTTCAAGCTTCAAAGACTCTGGAGATTTGACAAGAGAAACAAGTTCTTGAGGAAAAACAAGATCTCCAAAGGAGATACCAAGAAATTATTCTGTGAGCTGGGCAAGAAGAAGATAGATGTCAGTGAGCCACCCACTATCAAAGAAGTCAAGGAGATCTGGAGTAAAATCTGGAACAATAACAAAAGACACAAGAGGGAGCAACATGGATCAGGCAACAGCCGGACCAAACACATGGATCAAACAAAACTGCGACCACTGCTGCCATCAACAAGACCAACAACTGGAAGGCACCGAGGATAGAAGGAATTGACAAGTTCTGGGTCAAGAACCTGCCCAGCATCCATGAAGACCTTGCATGGGCCCAAATGGCTCAAATGGGGAACCACTTACCTGCTTCCAAAGACAGAGGAGTCGCAGAACTCTCACCTTCCTACCCATCACCTGCCTACCAACAATGTACAAGATCATCACCTGCATCATCACTGAGAGGACCTACAGCTAGCTCAAAAAAACAACTTGTTACCAGCAGAACAGAAGGGATGTAACAAAGGAAGTTCATCAAGGAGAGGATGAAGACCTGTAAGACCACCCTAAATCTCCACCATACAGACAGGTCGTTATCATCTAAACCCATCAAGCACAGAAGCAGAATCATCAAAGGGGACTCACTATCACAGCTGCTCATCTGCCTTGTACTAGCGTCACTCAGCAACCTACTGAACAGAAGCAGCTTTGGGTACAAATCACAGAATGGCAAACTAAACCATGTGCGCTACATTGATAACTTGCCATGGACAACAACCAACATGGTCAAGACCTCCAGCGATGACATCAAGGTGGAATTTGGATTCAAGTGTGACAAAGTCACTTTTAAGAAAGGATGACTGACCAAGACTGCAGACTTAGACATTGACACCATGATCAAGGAGCTACACCAAGATGGCACATATAAGTATGTAGGAGTGAACAAAGGAGACTACAAACAACACTCAACCGTGAAGGAGAAGATCTGGAAAGAGTACCACAGGAGAGTGCATATGGTACTGAAGAGGGAACTCAATGTGACTAACAGATTTGAAGCAATTGACACACTAGCAATACCACTATACTTTACAGTACACAGTACTTTACATTTACTTTACATTGCATTTAGCAGACGCTTTTATCCAAAGCGACTTACAATTATTCAAACACCGACGGACGCAGCCATCAGGAGCAATTAGGGGTTAAGTGTCTTGCTCAAGGACACTACAGCATGCTAGCAGGAGGAGCCTGGGATCAAACCAGCAACCTTTAGATCACTAGACCACCAGCTCTAGTGATGAATGAAGGAATGAGAGGGCGAGAAGAGTGGATGATGTGGGGATAGTGGATCAAGAAGTGCGGCAAATTAGCAAGGATGAGGTGAGAACAGCATTACAGAAGATGAAGAGAGGAAAGGCAGTTGGCCCAGATGACATACCTGGGGAGCATGGAAATGTTTAGGTGAGATGGCAATGGCGTTCCTAACAAGGCTGTTTAACACCATCCTGGAAAGGTAGAGAATGCCGGAGAAGTGGAGAAGTGTACTGGTACCCATCTCCAAGAATAAGGGAGACGTACAGAGCTGTAGTAACTACAGGGGAATAAAGTTGATCAGCCACAGCATGAAGATATGGGAAAGGATAGTGGAGGCTCGGTTAAGAGGAGAGGTGGGGATCAGCGAGCAGCAGTATGGTTTCATGCCAGGAAAGAGAAGTACAGATGCAATGTTTGCTTTAAGATGCTGATGGAAAAGTACAGGGAAGGCCAGAGGGAGTTGTACTGTGTCTTTGTGGATTTAGAGAAAGCGTATGATAGGGTGCTGAGAGAGGAAATGTTGTATTGCATGAGGAAGTCGGGGGTGGCAGAGAAGTACATAAGAGTGGTACAGGATATGTATGAGGGCAGTCAGACAGTAGTAAGGTGTGCAGTAGGCGTGACAAAGGCGTTCAAAGTGGAGGTGGGATTGCATCAAGGATCAACTCTGAGCCCTTTCTTGTTTGCAATGGTGATGGACAAGTTAACAGATGAATTCAGGCAGGAGTCACCGTGGACTATCATGTTCGCAGATAACATTGTGATCTGTAGCGAGAGTAGGGAGCAGGTTGAGGAGAGCCTGGAGAAGTGGAGGCATGAATTAGAGAGAAGAGGAATGAAAGTCAGCAGGAGTAAGACAGAATACATGTGCCTGAATGGGAGGGAGGGCGGCGAAAAGCTGAGAATGCACAGAGTGGAGATGGAGAAGGTGGATGAGTTCAAGTACTTGGGGTCAACCATCCAATGCAGTGAGAGTGCGGGAGAGAGGTGAAGAAGAGAGTACAGTCAGGGTGGAGTGGGTGGAGAAGAGTGTCCAGAGTGATCTGTGACAGAAGGGTCCCAGCAAGAGTGAAGGGGAAGGTCTACAGGACGGTAGTGGGACCAGCCATGTTGTACGGTTTAGAGGCGGTGGCACTGACTAAAAGGCAGGTGGTTGAACTGGAGGTGGCAGAGTTGAGGATGTTGAGATTTTCATTGGGAGTGACAAGGATGGACAGGATTAAGAATGAGTACATTAGAGGGACAGCTCAGGTTGGACAGTTTGGCGAAAAAGTGAGACAGGCCAGATTGCGATGGTTTGGACACGTGTGTAGGAGAGATGAGAGTTACATTGGGAGAAGGATGCTGAGGGTGGAGCTGGCAGGCAAGAGGAAAAGAGGAAGGCCAAAGAGAAGGTTTATGCACGTGCTGAGGGAGGACATGCAGGCGGTTGGTGTAAGGGAGGAAGATGCGCAGAACAGAAGGTATTGGAGGCAGATGATCTGCTGTGGCGACCCCTAATGGGAGCAGCCCAAAGAAAAAGAAGATTATGGAAATTAATTTATGTAACTGCTTCCATAGAGGTGTGTTTTTCCATGTTATTCTCTTACCTCTTCCCTCTCTTCCCTGCAGGCTGGACCCCCAATAATAATAATAATAATAATAATAATAATAATAATAATAATAATATTGATGACAATCCAGTCTGAACTTTAATTTGTGTCATTTGTCCTTGCCCTGACATTGCTGCTTCTTTGGCTTCTCAGCAACTGCTGCCAGCTCAGCTTAGTTTAATTTAGCTTAGCGTAGCAGCCTTTTCACAGTGTGATCCTATTCTGATGTATTATGCTCATAATATATGGAAAAATAGCTTCTTGTTCTAGTGATAAAACAGTAACATATGGATTTTTGATTTTGTTTTATGCAAAGCTTTCCACGTTGCCATCCCACCCCTCTCCGACTGTCCTTCCTCTTTGTCCTTTCTTCCTCTCTCCTATTTCCTCTTCATCCCTCCCATATCTCTCTCTCTCTCTCTCTCTCTCTCTCTCTCTCTCTCTCTCTCTCTCTCTCTCTCTCTCTCTCTCTCTCTGTGACCCTGGTTGCGGATGTGCACACCGCAGGGTCATAATTTACGATGCTGTCTTCAACACTTATCTGGAGACTTATCCAGCGGGGGCCTCGGTACATCAACCCTCCCTTTGTTCTTTTCGAGCTCACACACACACACACGCACGCATGCACGAACACACGCACGCACACACACACACACACACACACACACACACACACACACACACACACACACACTGAAGACCTTCTTGGTCAGCCACTGTAACTCTCCCCTCTTAATGTTGTTAATGCACTCTGCCTCTCAGAATGGGCGGCCTTTTCATCTTTCCATTTTCCGGCTTTCATGTCTACACCTCTCTCACCCCGGCCTTTCTCCGGTCTGCTTGTCTGCCTCACCTGGAGACAGACTCTGAGAGAGTCTCTGTGCATGTGAGAGGGAGAGAGAGAGAGAGAGAGAGGAGAACGGAGAAAAAATAGACGCCCAAAAATGAGGGACAGACAGAGGGAGACAGAGAGGGACTGGGGAGGCAGAGAATTGGAGAACTGTGATGAGACAGGGTTCACCATTGATTCCCCACGGACCCCCCCCCCCCCTCCCCGTTGCCCCTCTCCCCACCCCCTTTCTGCCCTGGGACCTGGCAGCTTTCCCAGAATTCCGGGCTCAGGACAGGGGCAGCCTCGGATTCCCGGGATGATTTGTGAGAATGCAGCCTAATCCCCCCCTGTTGAGCTGATTTATGTGCAGTTTTATCTTCCCCTCACTTAGACATCAGCCGGGTCATCATCGCAACACTCCAGCCGTCCGCACACTCAGCGAGGAGACCCATCCATCAATGTGTTTGACCGCTTATAGTTTTATCAATGATTATATCCATTTCTCTGTGATCCGCCCATTACGATGTACAGCGAGCGGCAGACACAAAGGCGTATGTGCTATCGACTCAGCTCTGTGGACAATAAGCACGTGTGCTTACTGGCTATTCTTGTTCTCCTACTATGTTTTTTTCCCCCGCATTATTTATATATGATATCTATTCAATTTAACAATTCATAAATAACGTCTTTATTACCGACATTTCTGGGCCCTCATCAACTGAACACCACTGAAGAATTTGCTCAGTGGTGGAAGAATTTCTCAGACATTTTAATTGAGAAAAGTACAAATACCTTGACACAAAATCACTACTAAAAGTAAAAGTATCGCATAAGCATTCCTACTTAAGTAAAAGTGTACCAGTACTTATACAAGTAAGTGCTTAAATATAAATATAAAAAGTTTGATACTAGATCCAGTCCTTGTGACCCAAACCAAATTTTCAAAACTTGGCAATTCTGATTCTATGCATCAAAATGATTATTTTCTCACAAAAACCAAAGTCCTGATTGTATTGGAAATGTATCAGAGTAAAAACATAAGCATTTAGATAATTTATTCACCCCACAAGGGAAATTGTAGTCTCAGCAACATCTTACAAAAAATAGGCAAAAAAAAAAATAAATAAAACAATGGAACTAAAAATAAAATTAAAAAGTGGCAATATATGTTAAATGTGCAAATATACAATAAAACCTAACAGTTGACTGTACACAATAAACTTTGACAATATACATTAAACCTAATGATGAACAACAAAATATATAACTTAATAAAAACAACAACTGTAAAAACCCAGAAACAAATAAACAGGAAAATGTTGTCATATACAATAAGCATAATACATTTATATTAAATACATTTTGTGTTATAAGGACTGAAAAGCCAGATATACAGTATCATTTCAGATTGTTATTGATCCACCAGATGGCGCTCAAAACACACATGCTCTCCCATACAGCCTCTGGAAGGGGGGAGGTTCAGGAAGGGGCGGTCCAAAGGGGGTGGAAGGTGGGCGCGTCTCACTGGAGGGGAAGGCGTGTCCCAGTGTGTCCAGTGGGGAGGAGACAAAGGTGCCAACCAATCACAAACAGGGACAGTTCCACCAATCAGAGTTTGGTAAGAGCCTGTAGCGGAGGAGGAGGAGGAGTAGGAGGAGCAGGAGGAGGAGGGGGAGGAGGAGGGCAGGAAACCAGGCAAATGACCCTTGATGAGAGAGAGAGGGGGAGAAGTGTGTGTGTGTGTGGGGGGGGGGGCGAGGGAGGGGAAATGGGGCCCTGGGAAAGGGGTGTGAGCGAGGAGTGTAAAGGCTGAAAGAAGAAAAAAAAATCTGCCAGAGCCAGTGTTTTGTCTCATGTTTTTACTATATGATATATTCCCGTTCCCCTAAACGTAAACGCCAAAAGATCCCGTTCAAGTGTAGAGGGACACATCTCGGGGCTGGTGACTGGGCCATAAAATACAGAGAGCGAGAGAGAGAGAGAGAGAGGTATAGAGAGGGAGAGAGGGAGAGAGAGAGAGAGAGAGAGAGTGAGCATGACTTTGTTGAAAAATAAAGCCCATGGGAAGATCAGCATTAAAGAGAATTGGAAAGAGAAAGAGACGTAAAACAAAAATGTATAAGGCTGCAATAAGAACATATAGCACAAGAATAGCAGACACTATTCAATATTCAAAACCAGAGAGAGAGAGAGAGAGAGAGAGAGAGAGAGAGAGAGAGAGAGGCTGAGAAAGTGCTCCTCTCTCGGTTGACCCCTGCTCCCGGTTGGAGGGCCAGTTGGGCTGCTGGTCTGCGGGTCGCCGGAGGTCAGAGGTCACTATGGCACCCACACAGAGAGAAGAGATCCAACCTCCACCACCATCGCGCAGCTGAAGCCTGAAAGCAAAACCAAGGCTGCAAGAGAGAGACGAAAGTAGGGGAGAAAAAAACAATATCCACAAAAGCACTTGAACAGTAGTTAAAATATAAAAACATCCGGAGTCGATTTCTCTTTTATTACATTGGCTGTAACGCAAACAGATGGATTTATGGGTTTCTTCTGCACAAATTGTCCTGGTCGCCTCTCGACGGAAATTGGCAGAGTCCTATGTCTCCCCGATGCAACAGCCAACTGCAGGCACAGGAATATAAAGTAACTCTTTACGGGTCATTCTACATTTTGCTTTAAGGGAACAATAGAAAAGCGATACAAAAATGAATAGAGAAAAATAAAAAAGAAAACAGGAACTTTATTCCAAACAGATGTGAATATTCTTTGCTTGTTTAGTGCTTTCAGCCACAATTACAGTTTACTTATTTGTAGTGAGGAAATAATTGTGAGGTCAGAAGTCTTGTGGACTTGTGTTTTGAGTGCATCATGTTTTGTGAAAAGTTAAATAGAAAAATTCATTCATAAGAATTTACTTTTGTTACCAGCGGTGAACAAATTACGCACTTTTTACATAAAAAAAAATACTTGTTTGTATTTGTGAAAGATCAATATGTGGAGAACATACCATTGTGAAACAGAATAAGTAATAATTTATTCTGTGTATGTGTCTGCGCTGGTGGTGCCCGGTTCCCAATTCCTTTAATTAAATCAACTCTCTCATTCAAAAAATGCTTCCATACTTAATAAAACTATGCAAATGCTCGTGGCTAAATATATCATAAATATATAAGTGCTTCAGCTTCAATATAGCGAGCTCATGTTTCGCTGCCAGGAAGCTTTCAACCCTGGTGGAGTTAACAACGCCGCGTTGAGGGTTCAGCCTCGTTAATGGCTCCTTGCTGCCTGGTTCCAAATACAGTAGATAACAATTATCAGCATTTTGCAATGTATTTTACAGCAATTCAAGTAGCTTGTAATTCGACTTTTTATTTGTACAGCTTTTGATAATGCTTTGCAATATCATATTAAAAACACAGTATAGTCATGTAAAATAAGAATCACACACATTAATACTAATAATTATATTAACTATATTTTTCAGGCCAGACCTTATTAACATGTCAGTGCCAATCATTTAAAACTGTTCATAGCACAACCTCGCTGAACACTTGACAGTTGAGGAAATTACGACTCTGCTGCAACCTCTCCTCTCTTAAATCCAATGGGGCAACTTTTTCGGCTTAAAGAAGCTCACAATGTAGGCAAGCGTGTCTACAGTAGTTGGCTACAGTAGGTGGCCAGTTGAAAGCGTCACAACTTCCTGTTCCTAGTCTCTCACGTAAGCTGAAAGAGCTTATTAGAAGGAGTGCAAAACAGTCAATAGAAGCCTGAAAACTTGATAGCGTCGGAGATAGGAGATAGATATAGGAGATATCTATAGGCGATATCTATCTCCAATAGATACTGCCTGACCAAATCGTGAGCTTCCCGTTTTTGAAAAGAGGGGTGGGTTCTTGAAGGTTTTCAGTCAGTAGTTTTTGCTCAGGTTGTGCTCAGAACAGTTATAAATGATGGGAACCAACATTTTAATAAGGCCTGGGTGGAAAAATAGTGAATCTTTCCTGTACAGGTTTACAGTAACATGTGATTTTCCAGTGACACAACCACATTGTAGGCATAAAAATATTTTGTTGCTATGTAACGCTAGGGGGGGTTTCTCCTGTTTTGCATTGCTTTGCTTTGTTTTTTGTTTTGCAGAAAGTTTCTACACAACATCTAGGATCAGGGTCCTGTGACTGAAATTGGCTAATATGCTGCATATTTGTTTTTCCGAACAAGTCGCCAAAACCTAATCAGCACTTTAATTGCATTTGCAAGTTCACCACAGAAACATTCTCTTTTAAAGTGAAGCTCTTCAAACAAACACGGTCATGAGAAAATAAATACCTTGAAAGGGTTTTCAAGGCAGAAGTTAAAAAAAGATGTAACAGAAAAGCCTCCCAAAAAATGATGCTCAAAGACAACAGACCCCAAGAATGTAATTAAGAGGACCTATCATGATTCTTTTAGACAAAAAAATCCCTAGTGCTATAAGAGCCCTAGAGCCAATGGGGTTTGAGCTTGAGTTCCAGGTTCCGTTGCATGAAGTCTGTAAACTATCACTGATTTCACCTCATCGGTCCACCAAAATCTGTTTCTGAACAAATTTGAGGCGAAGAATAAGCAATCCAGTTGCTGAATCTACACTCATATTAGATCTACTGTGCAAGGGCTCATTTAAAAGTTTGTTCCGACTTTTGTTGCCGTGCACGAAGCTTGTAGGGGAGACCGCACTGGGGCACCACACTGGGATTTTTTGTTTCATTCAATTAGTAAACGTCATAAAATATAAGGACTTTTTCTTTGTCTGCAGTCTTTTCTCATGGACAATTGGTATTAATTCCTCATTCTTTTAAAAGATTTGTGACTCAAGGTTTGACATAGGAAGGGATCGCAAAATTTGAAGGGTTTGTCGAATCACGTTTAATGACCCAGGCAGAAATATTGAAAAAAAAAAAGACTAAGTTGTCTGTTTTGTCTGTTAGTAGGGACCTTAATGTATGTCCACAAGCACTGAAAAGGTGAGTTAGGTTCCCTTTAAATGTATTAAAAGAATGTGTGTGTGTGTGTGTGTGTGTGTGTGTGTGCACGCGCTTAATTGGTTATGTATGAGAGGGAGATGGGAGTGTGAAAAGCATCTCCACAAATTCCCCCATTTCCCCTCTGCTGTTCCCGGCATCTAGCGTCTGAGTGAGTTAGTGTCTCTGTGTGTTGTGTGTGTGTGTGTGTGTCTGTGTGTGTGTGTGTGTGTGTGTGTGTGTGTGTGTGCGTTCTTGAGACTCACAGTCTCTCCTACAAACACACAGAGGAACTTGATCCAAACCGAAGCTTTCAACAAGGTCTGCATGATCCCCGGAGAGAGAGAGAGAGAAATACAGATTGAGAAAGTGATAGAGAAACACACGTGCACAAACACACACACATGCGTGCACGCACACACACACATACACACATACACACACACACACACACACACACACACACACACACACACACACACACACACACACACACACACACACACACACACACACACACACAGAGCCATCGCTGTACTGAGTGGTAGGGACAGCTATGGGTTAGTGACATCACCTTTTGTTCCCTGTGTGTGTGTGTGTGTGTGTGCGCGCGCGTGTGCGTGCGTGTGTGCGTGTGTGTGTGTGTGTGTGTGTGTGTGTGTGTGTGTGTGTGTGTGAAAATTACCACAAGATTAAACCAAATCTATCTCTGTCCCTCCATCTCCCTTTCTTGCTCTCTACGTCCCCGTCCCCTCTCTCCCTCTGTTGATTGATGTCTTGTATATATTCCTCCTGGTAATCAGATCCCTCTCTTCCAGCGGTTGCAGTAAATACAGGCTGCTGATGTGCCAGCGCTCTGCACAGCAGACAGACCGACTGTCTCTGACTGGGCCTCATGCTCCGCTCAGCCCCGTGGGCATGGCGGTGCGTCACTGATTAGAGGCAGAAAGAGAGAGAGAGAGCGAGCGAGCGAGAGAGAGAGAGAGAGAGAGAAAGGGAGGGAGAGTATGAGAGGGAGGGAGAGTCCGTATTAGCGTGAACGTGTAGATTCATTAGTGGAGCTGAGCTGGACCGAAACAGTAAATTAGCGGCTTCGACATGGCGCATCCGTGCGACTTTCCGCGGTTCGGTGAATGTGACGCAGGGACCGGGGAGCGTCGCAACAATAATTGAACATCTTTATCTCACTCTCTCTCTCTCTCTCTCTCTCTCTCTCTCTCTCTCTCTCTCTCAGTCAACAGGCAGATAGTTATATAGTGACAACGTTTCTCTAATCTCCCTGATTGTCGTCAATGAGGTCGACCGCAAATGCTCATTAGAACCTCAATGCTCCCCCGCTCAAAAAAAAAAAGACAAACCCCAAAAACAACATGTGAGTCAACAAGAGACCTCTGTTTGTGAGGGTGGGTCGCTGTGTATGTGTGTGTTTGTACTGTAAGTGTGTGTGTGTGTGGGTGCAGGGGGGCGGAGCTATTTTTAGGCCTGTTCTAAGAAAAAACCAAGGGGATGAGAAAACTTGTGACGGCAAACGCAAAGACCCCCCCCCACCCCCGGCACACACACACACACACACACACACACACACACACACACACACACACACACACACACACACACACACACACACACACACACACACACATATGATACACACAAGCACATACATACACACAAAACATAACCCAGATGCCTACACCCGTGCACACACACACAACACAAGTTGATCCCACACCTACACACTAGACCATACACCCACATACACCCGCCCACCTTCATGCGCACAGGTCACGCCAGCCTCACCACCACAAAGAGCGAGCGAGCGAGTGAGAGACAGAAACAAAGAGAGAGAGAGAGACAAGAAAAAAGAAAGAGAGACCAAAGAGTTGTTGGGGGTGGGGGGTGGTACCACCCACGGCAGCAGACAACACACACAGCGCCTCATGCCGCAGAGAGAAGTCAGCGCACACACAAAAGGTACAAAAGCCATCTGGGCCCGGCGGCCGCACTACGTCCCGGGACAAAAGGGGGGCTCCATTCACGGCGCACAGACCCGGCCGGGGCCATCTGCTCCTGGGGCGGGCGAGCGGGAGAGGAACCCCCGGAACCCCGCTGTCGCTCCCAGAATGCAGCGGGAAAAAGGGATCTAGACCAGACATGGAAGCTCAAAGGTCTCCACGTTGGGACGAATTCAAGCATTTGCTTTATTTACTGTCCTGACCCAACAAGGGGACGGTGAGCAGCTAGTAAAAGGGGAGGGGCCCGAAAAGGGAGAAAAAGAGAGAGTGGACACCGACAAACATCCACAGGCATACAGGAACTTACACGCACACACAGATGTTCTGTTGCCGAAAAACCACCCTGTGCTACGGCGGTGTACCTAATACCACATCTGGCACCATCACTCGATCATGTGCCGGTGTATTAAACATTATATCCCCATCTGAGATCTGCTTCTAAGCATTCTGCAGGAAAGAGTGAACCACGTTTATGGGTTTGGTCCTGGCGGGAAGAATTAAAGCTTAAAGTAAGGCTTTAATTTAGGAGAATTAAAGCATGGGGTTTGCACGCAGAGCTGAGGACCCTCACAGTGAAATAGCACACAGAAACACACCAAAGTCAAACAATCTCTCTCTCTCTCTCTCTCTCTCTCTCTCTCCCTCTCTCTCTCTCTCTCTCTCTCTCTCTCTCTCACACACACACACTCACACACACACATACACGCACACACAACGCCCACACAAAAACCCACATAGCCCTTAGCATGAAAGGGGATTTTCCATTCAAGTGAATTAACAGAGGGAGGACCACCCATTTGTCTTATCCACTTCATAATACTCAGAGAGTCACAATGAAAGAAAATCAGTGTCGGTGTGAAATTAGGCTTATGAACACAGATGTCGGCTTTTAAGCCTGGAGCTCCGGCACAACTGCCCGCGTAGCAGAATGGGCATTCCCTACATATTTATTTATATATTTATTTATTTTTAATGTCGCCATGGAGCGTGTCGGCGTGGGCCGAGCCAGTCACGCAGGCCCTGCGGGGGTTTGATTAATCTGCAGTTGTCACACCATGCGCCCCCTGTCTCTCCCGCAATTACAGCGTCTAATTAAACCGGAGACGTATTCTGGCCACTCCAATTACTTTAAATTCAAAAAATAGAGAAACTAAAAAAAGCAGGCGGGGACTTCAGGCCTTTGGTCACTGTGGAGCCTGATTCACACCAGATACGACAAATGACAAGAACAAACCGCGACCAAGGCTCTCGACGCGTTCACATTTGGAAACTCATGTGTAACTAGGCTTAAAACGAAGTACCGGTAAATAAGTCATGTATATACTGTATATTAATGACGTTATTGATGTTAACTTTGAATGTCACCATATTCACTATCAATATATCTCTTTTTATATAAGTGAATCGTGTGTATTTTTTTGCAAAACACTATACGTAGGAAATTTTAAACCCAGATTCGTGGAACATAATAAATGTCCAGCTGAGCAAACTACTTGCTGTTGTTCTGGAAAAAACGAGCTCTCACATTTCCCCTGACATATTTTGCAATGCGAAACTCAGATTCAGAGCAGACGTGATTTCATTCGCCGGTCACTCGGGGAGGATCTAACTGTCGGCTACGCACTCGTTGTGAAGTAGACTCGAGACTTTTTATTTATTTATTTTATTTTTTATAAACAATTCAACTGAGAAATCCGGGGAAAGTTTGAACTCCGAGGGCCCATCATCAGCGTGTATTGTTGGAGTGCAGCAGACAAAATGACGGCACGTCAGCACTCACTCTGCAGCCCCGACCGCTCACCAGAGAAACATTTACCTGCTACCTGCTCCTCGCTCTCTTCTCCTCCACTGTCAACAGTGTAAACCGCAAAGCTAACACTACTTCCTTCCATAGTGTCGGAGGGTTTTTGACACTCAGCGCGCTGTTTAGGTTTGTTGTGAACTGTTTGGTTGGAGGTGATTTAGTGTGTGTCGTATACTCATTCAAGTGTATGGGTCTGTGTGTGTGTGTGTGTGTGTGTGTGTGTGTGTGTTTGTGTGTGTTTGTGTGTGTGT
This sequence comes from Zeus faber, assembly GCF_960531495.2. Lineage (NCBI taxonomy): Eukaryota > Metazoa > Chordata > Actinopteri > Zeiformes > Zeidae > Zeus > Zeus faber. The sequence goes on from NC_137193.1 coordinate 25,854,810, forward strand.
GTGTGTGTGAAGAGAGTGTGTTTGGCCTGCATGCCGGAACGGTGAGTGGCACGTCTGGTCTTTCTATGCTACACTAACACAGACGGTCACACACACACACACACACACACACACACGCACACACACACACACACACACGCACACACACACACACACACCTGCCAGGTCGGACGCCAGTCACAAATTACAATGAGACTTCCCGTGACGAGAATATGGGCTTAACCGCTAATAAGCGTCTTTGTTCCCAAACACAACAATCGACAGCATGCATGGACCACCCTCACACAAACACACCCACCCACACACACGCACGCACACACACACACGCACACATACATACACACATTTGTCGTCCCTCGGCTGCCTGACACTCCGTCAGGCTTTGCAGCTTCATTAAGGAGGTTCTCCATCAGATGACCCTAAAAGGCCCTAAAACGTAATTCTCTGCCCCCTCTCCGAGCTAATTTTGTACTGACGATGAGAACTTCCTCTTCCTCTCGTGTCCCATAATGGCATTTTTATAATCCAGTTGTAGAAAATGAAATGCTTTAAAACAATACGCATGTTCATCTGGAATTACAAAAAACGAAGGCTGAATTGCTAAATCCCATTACAGGACCTGAGCCAAATGTATCCAAATCAAAATGTGGTGTAGGAGGGATGGACTTCAAGACGTGTGGTCTTTAAAAATGATACATATTGAAACATATGAAATATGTTGATGAGGATGCCGAGGACACACATATACAAAATGCAAATAGCTGCTTAACTTCATTTGAATACATTTTGGAGCCTTTTTGAGGAAGGTTTGATGACGGTTTTGCAGGCAACAGATAGGAATAGTAATGGCTACATTGCATTTGTTTTGTTGGATGTCCTTTACAATTTTAAAACACAGCCATCATGTGTTCATCATGTGTTTCAATGCCACTGAGGTTCCCTAATCTGTGCTCTGTGATTATATGAATCAGACCAGACGTCACCGAAAATCCCGGACTCTTTCTTCAACCGCTCTCCTTTTGCGGGGACGTGGGCTGCGCGAGAGAGCGGAGGAAGCACCGGCGCTGCTGCTGTACGATTGGCTGTTTCGTGTCACATGGTTTGTAAAACGCAGATTTAGAGTTACAGTTTTCCAAGTTTCCTTCAAATGCAGCACCGGCTCAAGTTGTCTGTCGAGGAGTCGCACTCGCAAGTGGCTGGAAGGGAATGACTTCCGAGAGACGA